>NC_057419.1:142979060-143069317 GCF_019320065.1 Cervus canadensis | reverse complement strand
CGATGATGGACTGGCTGGGTCTCCGGAGCTGAAGCGGCTGTGGAGACAGCGGCTCGGTTCGCTGACGCCCGCGCCGTGACGTCAGTCACCAGGGGTCAAGTAGCCGCATCGCCCCGCCCTCCCAGACACGTGATCACCGGTAGCCCCGCCCCATAGTGGCCCAGCCCCGCCGGCCCTTAGAGGCTGGCCGATCCCGCTCTTCCTAGCTTCCTTATCAGTTTCGTAACAATAAGCCCCGGCCTGAGGCTGGGTCCCCAGTCCTACTTCCTTCTGTTGACCCCAAGGCTGCCCCCACCCCGGACCCTTCACTTCTTCAGTGTTTATCTCAGTCTAAGGGTAGATCCCCTCAGTCCCCTTGCTGCCTCCCTGTCTGAAGCCCCTCTGGTTACTTCTGCTTCCTTGATTTTGACTCCTCTCCCAGGACTGGGCCCCAGTCATGTTTCCCCAGGCCACGAGACTGGGCCTGAGTCCCCTCTGCCTCCTCCTCCTTCTTGGCCTGAAGGTAGGGGCCCTGTGCCTCTGCTTCCGCCACTTCAACCCTCACCCCAGGCCGGACCCGTCTCCCATTTCCCTCACGTTGACCCCCAAGGGTTGGAGTCCTGGTGTCAGTACTAGCTCAGTGTGTGGCCTTGGGCAAGGTGATGTCACCTGCTCCCTTCAGTTCAGGAGCTTTGCAATTCCCTGATGATGGAAGTCACCTTTTATAGCCATCAGGAACAAAGCTAAACGTGCAGTCCCAAGCCTGTGTAGGAGAGCAGGGCAGCCCTGGGAGCCCACGCCCTGGCCTGACAACAGCTTTGAGAAGAAAAAACTAAAGATCTAGGCTCAGATTTCAACACAGTTTTATTGGGAGAGTTTGTTTTCTGTGAAATACACTAGAGGATGGGGAAAGGGACACATTCACTTTGCAAGATAAGGATTTCCCACCACTAATGGGAAGGAATAGGGGCGGGCAGGGCACGGGGATTTGGATCCATTTTCCCACCTCCTTCTGCTTTGTTCACAAGTCTTTTCTCTCTCAGCCAGTACCAGTGGACACGAAGACAAGAAACAAAAACAAGATCAACCTCCAACGGGGCCACACCCAAGCCCTCTCCCTTCCCAAGCTGCGCCAGGGTTGCCAGGGTCAGGCGAGCCCGGCCAGGGTAGCTGTTCCACAGCCCTAGGGCACATCGCAAGGCTGCAGGGGACAGGGCTCCCGTCTCACACAGGGTGGGCCAAAGTTAATAAATTAGAATAAATTATGGGGGTGGACTAGGGAAGGGAATGTAACTTTGTGCTGGGAGGGCCCCTTCTTTCCAACACACTAGAGTTGGTGGGGGGAGGCAGGGGGCATCTCCAAAGGCCACTACAGTAGGGGGTAAGAGCAACGGGGGCAGAAGTCAGCTTTCCTCCATATTCTTCCCAAACAGAGCAGAAGAATTAGGGGTGGGGGGAAGATACACACACAAGGAGAGGAACCCCCTTTTCCCAGGATAAGGAAGGGCCAAGAAGGAGGATACTAACCAACCCGCCCCCCCCCCCCCCCCCCCCCCCCCCCCCCCGTCTCCCAAACCATCACTAAGGTTAAGGATTTGGTCAGTGAATCAATGAGGTGGGTGACAGGAATGTGGTAGGGGAAGCAGATGCTGGAAACGGGGACGCCCAGCCACACCCGTCTCCCCGGCCTTCAAGGAGAACAGACTCAGGTTGGGGGAGAGGGCACCAGGGGTTGGGCTAGGAGTCAGCCATCACTGGTCAGCTTCCCCAAAGACATCATTCTGTTTGCGCTTCATGTTCTCAAAGTCAAAGGCGGAGCCTGCCATGCGCTTGTAGATGTCTTTGATGTCATTGCAGGTTGTCTCAAAGTGTGTGGTGGCGTCGTAGGAGCAGGAACAGAACACCTGGAAACAGCCAGCACCCAGGGCCCAAGGTGAGCGGGACAGGGGCCCTGGGCCGGCAGCCAGGAGCCAGGGCTGGGACAGGCTGCTTACCTGGCTCTCAGAACCGTCATCGATGGGCTCATACAAGTCACTGATGGCCACAAACCTGAGGAGCAGATGGAGAAACTGAAACAGGTCTCAGGATCAGCTTTGCCCTCCCTGATGTCCACCCTCTGGCTCCCAGGCTCCCTTCCTCCCCCCAGCTCCAGCCCCAGCCCCCCAGCCCCTCACTTCTGGTCAATGGGCTCCAGCAGCTCCAGGGCCGGCTCAACCTCCTTTTCGGGATCTGTGGTCTCCACTGTGGTGCTGGCAATGGCAATGTACTTGCCCTGCGCGGCCACGTTGTGTGCATAGGAGATCATGCACACGTAGATGTCTGCCCACAAGAAGGCCTCCGTTAGCAGGGGCATGTGGGAGGCTCCTGGGGGCCAAGCTCAACTTGGGCCCTCCTGCCCCTGCCCAGCCCTGCAGAGCTGGCCACATCCCAGCAGCCACCCTTGTGGAGAGGAAGCGTCCCTTCCTAGGGCCTCAAGGCACAGGGACCGTGATGTGGATCCCTGCTCTTCCGTGGAAGGATTGGGCAGAGAGCCAGCCCATGGGCTGGTGGGGGAGGGTGGCAAGACAGGGCTACCCCGAAGAAGAGAACACACTGGAGGAAGTCGCATGGGGCTTGGCCTACCTGACTTCCTGTTGACCTGGTTCTGGGGGATGATGATTTGGCAGGAGTTGGCATCGTTGGTATTCTTGATCGGGTGGCTGAGGATGCAGATGATACGGATAACCTGGCCAGCCTTCCTCACGCGGTCGGGAACATAGCTGGGGTCACAGATCAGCTGCTTGCAGCGGGCCACCTGTGAAAGCACCAGAAAGCCTTGGCCCTAGGCGACCCCCCCTCGATGTCTGAGAGCCAGGACACCCAGGGAGGGCTGGCAGCTCTGGCAGGTGGGCCACTCCCCAGAGCTGTCACCATCACCCTGCCCACAGCATACATTCTCCTGCACCTTGGGAAGGTGGGCCCTCAACCACAGCTGTCTGCTGACAGCAGTGACTATCGTCTTCCTCTGGAGCCCCGGTCCCCAGGCTGAGGTGCCCAGCCGAGCTGCAGGAGCTCCAGCAGAGCTAGGGTGACCGGGAAGTGTGTCTCAAAGGACGGGCCAAGCTCCGCCCAGACCAGCGTGCCTGTGCAGCAGGAAGGCTCACCTCGCCCTCGGACTTCACACCCACCACCTTGCCATTCTCCATGATGATGTCGTCCACCGGTTTGTTCAGCATGTACGTCCCCCCGTAGATGGCACTCAATCTACAGTGGGGAGAGGGACCATGAGGGTGCCTCCTGGGAGACATGGGGACCAGCACTACTGCACGCCCTGACCCCAGCAGTACAGGGCATGGAGAAGGTGGCCTCAGGCAGGCAGAGCTCAGGAGACCCGGGGGCTCTTTCAAGCTCTGTCACTGCCAGGACCTCAAGACTGAACCTGGAGGGGTCCCTCCTCTCTAGACTTAATGCCAGAAATTTCCAGCAAAGGGCTAGTGTGAGGGTGGCTCCTCAGGGAAACATCCCAGGGAACAGAATGAATGGCTTTGGAGAATCTGACCGGAGGTTTCGAGGTTTCAAGGCCACAGGCCCAGTCCTCATGCCATCTGACTCCAGCCAGGAGCCAAGCAAGGCCCATCTGTGGTCCTTCATCTCTGCACTTCAGTGCCCCCACTGGGCTGCTATCACCCGAGGATGGCAAGAAGTAAACTAAGTCCACAGTGGGAAAGTAACAAAACACAGTGGAGATGCCCAAGAGGGCCCTTTCCATTGTTGGCCTCAGCCTTCTCCACTGCCAACTGACAGAAGCCATGCCCTCACCTTGCAAAGCCTTGGGGCAGCTCGCCAAGGCCATAGAGTGGGTACAGATATGGGCTCTTGCCATACCGAGCCAGGGACTCGCTGTACAACTTGATGCGGTTGATGGTCTCAAGACATGGCTCGTCCAGGTAGCTGGGGGAAATAGGGTCAGAAGAGGCTCGAAGAGCAGAAGGCCCAGTGCACCCCCACCCCAGCATCAGGCCAGCCCTCCCACCCTTGCGGGCCTGGGAAAGGCCATGGGTCAAACGCAGGCAAGGGACAGAAAAGGCGACAGGTGAGTGAGCCCAGAGCTGAGTACAGGAGGTAGGCAGAGTGACCCAAGGGAGCAGCAGGCAGGAGTGGGGAGGGCAGGGTGTGGGCCAGCTGAGGGGTTGTCTGCCATGCCAGTTTCCCCTCACTCATCAGTGCGGTAGAGCGCCAGCGCATGGCCAGTGAAGTCAATGACATCCTGGCCCAAGTCGAACTTCCGGTAGACATCACGCATGCTGGTGTTCTGGGGATCGACGCCCTCAAAGGTCTTGGGGTCGTTCTCATCAAAGTTTGCCACGAACACCAGGAACTTGCGGAAGCGCCGTTTCTCAAACATGCCCATCAGGTCTGCGAGGGCCACATGCAAAGTACCACTGAGGTGTGGGCCATGAACCTCTCCACCTGCCAGGCAGGCAGAGCAAGCAGGCGCCCTAATTCCCAGCAGAGTTCTCTTGCCAACCACTGTGTGATTTTCAATTAACCCCTCTGTGCTTCTTGGCCTGTTTCCTCAACTGTACCAAGAGTGAGTCTGGCTGGACAGCCTCTGAGGGCCCTCCGGGCTCTGACACTTGGGGATGTTTCACTGATCAGGTGAAGCCCCTGTCAAAAGCTGAAATCTGTCCAGAACAACATATTCCCTTCGCACTCGGACTCCTCTCCTGGCAACCAGTGGGTGCACACAGGGGGATGACAGAGCAAGGGGCTTTTGGTACTGCACAAGAAACATGACCTGCAGCAAGGGCCACCCCGCTCTTGATAGCTGTCCCCGCTTTCCACCCACCCCTGATTCCCTGGTTCACAGGACCCACACTCACTGGAAGCCAAGGCTTCAGTCTCGGTAGATGGTACTTTGTAAATCTTGCCCCCCTTGTAGACAAAGCTGCCCTCCACCACCTTGAAGTCCAGGTAGCGTGTCACCTCTGTATACAGTAGCATCTTCACGAGCTGCCCTGCAGAGTGGCGTGAGCAAGGCAACAAGGTCAGTGTGGCTCCCTTCACAAGCTTGAGCTGGTCTGTCTGCCCCTGGTCTGCAGTCTGACCCTTTTCTGTTCGTCCCAATCATCCCGCCCCCCACAATACCTCCTTCATCTCCCTCACCATTGGCCATGAGGAATTTAGGGATCAAGTCAACGTTCCAGTCTCGGCCCCGGCCCATTGTTTCAGGGGGCCCCTCCAGCAACTGAAAACGCTTATACAGCTGTGGGCAGGGGAGGGGGAAGAGAGAGAGACTGAGAGATGCATCTCAAGGAACTCCCTCCCGCCCCCGCCCCCCACCCAGAAAACCTGGGGAGCTGCTTCATTCAGCCCCCCATGCAAGAGGTTAATGAGGGACAGGCCCGGGCCGGAGCAGCCTACCTCCTCCAAGGGGGTGATGGAGGAGCTCTCGCCCCCATAGTAGGGGTTCCGGTCCATGTGCAGCACCTTCTTCCCGTTCACAGACATGATACCCGACAGGATACATTCCTGAGCGAGGGGCAATGTTCACTGCACTCCCATCTGCCCACATTCCCACCAGCAGCCCTGACCATGTTCCCCACTCCAACCCTGAGGGGAGAGTCAACCTGAAGGGCCTCTGCCTCAACACACAGCTCCTTGCATCTGTGGCTGGTCGCTTTGCCTAAAATTGGGGCGGGGGGGAGGCGCTTCATTTAACCACGGTTTCGTTTTATAACCTTGCTAGGCAAAAAGGTGAACAAGGAAGAGGGTATCCAGTAGGCACATGGATGGTCTTCAAGCAACCAAGATGCCAAGAAAATCACCTATAGACTTAGAAGCCCACAAAAAGGCAGATAAAACACAGGAATCGCCTAGCTGGACAAGCAAAGGACCCGAAAGGGAAGTAAAGAAAGGCTTAGCATGGTGCCAAAATCCGAGGCCCCACCCTGGGCCGCTTTCCTCAAAGAGAAGCCCCTGACCCAGAGCCATCCCAGCCACAGTAGGGGCTTCCACACCCAACTGTGGGAGAGGCGTCTCTCAGGGAGGCAGTCCAACAGGGTTCGGGGGAGGGTAAACACCCTCACCAGTCACTGTCACCAGCCCAAGGACAAAGGCTGCAAATACGTCTCAGCCCCGAGGTCTCCATGGGAAACCGGGGTGGGGTAGCAGGAATGTGGTCACGGTCCTCACCGCGGCTCCTTCTGGAACATTCCCTGGGTCCTCGGGCCCCCTGAGAACCTGGGGAGGCAGGATGAAAGCCCACCCTGCCGAGCCCCCCCCCAGCCCCGACCTGACCTGAGGTCCCTGTACCACGACATCCCCGCCAGAATCAGCGCAAAATGAGAGGGGATGTTAAGCTGGTCCTGGGTAGGGGCCGGGGGTCGGGCCCGGGGAATTGGTCAAGAGAGACATACAGAAAAGGGGCCGCTTCTTGGGAGACCGGCCATGACAGGGATGGAGGCCGCATCACGGGGGTTGGGCACGGGCTGTCTTTTCGGGGACCGAACAGCGCCGCGCCAGCACTGAGGGGAGGATGCGGCCGGGGGCTGCAGCATCCCAGGGATGAGGAGAGGCGGCGCCCTGGACGTTGGAAGCCGCACTTACGGTGAGTCCGGTCCCCAGTACGATCACGTCGTATTCCTCATCCATGGTCAGGCCTCGGTGTCAGCGCCCGTCGGCTCCTCCTCCTCCTCCGCCACAGCCGCCGCCGCCTCGGCCGCCGCCGCCGCCGCCGCAGCCGCCGCAGTGGACCAAAGATGGCGGCGCGCCGGCGCCTCTCGACCCCTCCGCCACGTCAAAGAGTCCCGGCCCCTCCCCTCCGCCGCCGCGCCGACCGGAGGCCCCTGCTGTCCCCGCTTGCCTCCCGGGGAGGGTTGCTGGGGCCCGGGCTCTAGCACTCGTGCCACTCGGCGGGCCGCGCCGCCTCGCCGAGGGCCTCGAAAAGAGGGCGGTGAGGCGGGGCGGGGCGGGGCGGGGCGGCCTGGCAGACGGTGCTGAGGCCCGCCAGGGATCCGTGCGCGAGAGCCGCGCGCGCCCCGCCTCGGGAAGCTTGGCGTGGCCCCGCCGGCTGGGCGCGCGCTGCTGCGGCAGCCTGAGGCGGGCCCCTGGGGACGTGGGGGCGACTATTGTCGTGGCCGTCTCCCCCGCCTCCCTCTCCCAGGTGCTGACGGCCCCCGCCCTCCCCTAGTCGCTGAGGCGGGGACGGGGACGGGGGGACCCAGTTTGCGAACGACCCTCTCGGCCTCCCCTGGGTCCCTGGAAAAGCAGCCCGCGGGACGGCCTCCATCTCTCCATCCTCGGGCCTCCTCTCTCGGCCGTCAGCCAAGCGCATCCTCCCTTCCTTGTGCCCAGCGCAGAAATGAGTGACAAGAGGCCCAAGCATGGCGACCCATCTTTATTTTATTCGGAAGGAAACCACGAGCACCCCGGGGCTCCTGCCGGGTTCTCCAGACAGGAACAGGCCCCAAACCCCGTGATCACACCCAGCCCACCTGCCATGGAGGTCCCTTCCTTCTTAGGCCAAAGGAATAAACCCCAGTGTACGGCTTATTGTTAGCACATCACCAAAAACTAAATCAATAACGCCAGCTAAGCGGGACAGACAAATAGTACTTCCACACTCCCCGCCCCCCCCCCCCAACTCAGGTAATGGAACAGCTCCCGGCTGCTACAAGGAACCCCACAGAGCCTGGGAAGGGAGGGCTGGCTACACAAAAGCACTATCAACAGCAAGAAGCGAAGGTGGAGAAATGAGAATAAATAAGGAGAAGTGGGGGTGGATTTTGTAGAACTAACAGCCCCTACCTTTATAATGATCAAGCCTAGGAAATCTACTATCTATGCAGAAATATATACACCTTGTGGAGAGAGATGTGGTAGGGAGTGGGCAGTCCAGGGAAGACACTCAGCAGCTTGAACAGGTAGCCTGACAAGCTTAAGGGGAGCCAGGGAGTCGTGCGATGGTGTAGAGGGAGACTTCCTGCCCAGTGGGCCTCTGATGGGGAGGTGACAACCTGGACCCCAGCCACGCCCTCAACCCCCGGCAGGTGTGGAATCACACGATCTGGGTCAAAGCAATAGTGGGGCCCTTGTGGTCATCGAAGCGGTCCATGGTCTTGAGGCTGAGGATCATGTGCAGGCCGTAGGTGAAGATGAACAGCATGAACAGGGAGGTGAGCAACCCCATCCAGATACCCGGGGAGAAGAAGCCTGCACAGTCGCTAGCATAGGAGAACTGCTCGCCTGTCACGTTGAAGGCCTGGATCTGAGGGACAGAAAGCACTGAGCGGCCCCACCCAGAGAGGCCCAGTAAGGGCTGGGGGTTCCCCAGCTGGTGGGAAGAGAGCACCAAGGGGACAGAACTCTAAGCTACATTCCCAGGCCCAAACCTGAAAGAACCCGGAGACCCTTCGCAGGCCTCTGCTGCTCCCCAAACCCTCCTCCAGCCAGGGCTCCCCCGCTCTCAGACAGTCCCTCCTCTCTTCCTACCTGGAAGTCCCGAAAAGTCATCTGCCAAAGAGAGGGCTGCGTGTCAGGCACAAGGAGGTTGCCATCCTTGTTTTCACTGCTGACATGCTCGCAGTGGAAGGAATAAATACTGGGCCCCGTGACCTGGGAGGCATTGAAATAGGCGACGGAGCCGTTGCTGTGGATTTCCAGGTTCTCCAAGGTAAACCAGTGCCGGGCAGACACCGGGTAGAAGCGGTTAGCCAGCGTGAACCTGGGGGGTTGTGCCGCAGGGGGGTCAGGCAGCTGGAGAGGCTGGAGCCACAGCAGCCCACCCGCACCTGCCTCTCAGACTCACTTGAATGTCACCATGGTCCCAAAGAGTGAGTCGTAGGTCAGCGCCAGCCTGTGGAGGAAGAGGAGTTTTCAGACTCTGGGATGGCCTTGAAAATACTTCTGAGCAAGGCCCTCAGGTCTCCTACTTGAGCTGCACCGGGTCCTCACACAGAGCCACCTGAAGAACCAGCATCCTCGACTGACATATAGGAGACCTGAGGCCTCATCCCTTTCCAAGTCAGGAACCAAGTAGCACACAGGTGCCCCATCTTGCGGAGGGCTCCTTCCTCTCAGTTCCCTGAACCCCCAGACTCCCTCTTGGGGTTGCTGAAGGTGCTCAGCTGGGCCGTGAGGCTGCCCAAGGGGGTGGCACCGGGATCCAGGGTGATTAGGAACCGTTAATAACCAAGGCCCCAGCTAAGGACGAGAAGGCGTGAGCAGGTAGAGCTCTGAGCAGCAGCCCCACCCCACACCACCACCTGCGTCCTCATGCTGAACACCCCCTAACACAGACCCAGGCAGGGGCACACACTTTGCCCTCACCTGGCAATGGACTCGTTCCAGGAGGAGCCAGTCAGGTTGAGGTCCTGGACCCCAAAGGTGCGGGAGGTCAGGTCCTCCCAATGCTCCCCGTATGCCACCGAGAAGTTTTGAGCCCAGAAGAGGATCCGGGGGGCAGTGTCATTGTAACTCACGGGGGCATTGATCGCAGGTGGTGCCACTGTTCTCTGCAACAGCTGGCGACCCAGCCCCCCAGTCACCATGGCTACATCGCGGGCCACCTGCAAACAAGAGCCCACAAAACGTTCTCTCAACAGCCCTGGGGGTGGGCCCTGAACCAGACAGCCTGCCCTTCCTCTCCCCACTGGGCACCATCTCCGGTCCCACCAGTGATGTTCATAGGCAAAAGCTTCCTCCGAGCAGCTTTCCCCTAAGCCTCTGTGACACTGCTAATCTTTGAAACTTTGGAACACTTGGACTTCATATCCGAAGACACCAGCCTATAAGGCTGATGGGACGAGATGGCCAGTAGTTGCCTGACTTCGTGGCTCATCCATGCCCCCCACCCCTACACCTGCCCAGAGGAGGAACCAGCCCCCCTCCAGGCTCCCCAACCACACCTCCTGGAGCCCTGGGCATGGGCACGTACCCTAGAAGGGCGGACCGCCGTGAGTCCCGCCGTGTAGGGGATGTCTTCTGACTTGAGTGTGCTCAGCACCTGCCCAATGACCTCATCTGAGGGGCCAGGGGGAGAACAGAGATGCAGGTCAGAGGCAGCCCCTCAGAGCCACTGTACCCAGCAGAAGCCGGGAGGGGCAAGCTGTGCCCTTCTATGCCTCCTCTGGGTGCCTTCTCTGGATGGCACTCTGTGAGATCACCTTGTGGAGGTGGGCACCCCTAGACGTCTCCACTGTGAAGCCCTTCCCACCCTAGCAACCGGCATGTCCCCGGGTGGGACACTGAGCCCCTCCAAGAGCCAGCTCCCATAAACCCCCAGTAGCGTTTTCCATTTCAGCAGCCACTTCTCATCCCACCCATTTATGGCCTCCCCTGGGATACCATGGCCCCAGTCACCGCCTCCCCCAGGTGGACAGAGAAAAGACAGACTGCTACCAAAAACACCAAATCCACCATGGCCAGTTTCTGGTGACCTTTCTGGGAGGAAGAACTGTCCTCTCTAGTGTAAGGGAGACAAGTTCTCGGAACTGGTGTTTTAAACAGTTCTGGAGTGTTAAACCCCCAGACCTTAGGGTGCAGGCTGCCTGGGTGGAAGCTGGCTCCAGGCTGTGCGGAGGAGGCCCCTGGGCATCCAACGCTTGGGCTGAGGCCTGGGGACCTTGCCCAGCTGCCAGGGGCTCGGAGAAGTAGCCAGGGCCCCTGGGAGCACCAAGGGGCTGAGGAACCCAGGCCAGCTCCGTATGGCCAAGGGCTGGATAAAAATGGAAACTGCACCTTCCCCGACCCTGCTCACCATTGCCCGTGAGGACTTCCTTCGGTGCCATCAGACCCGAGCTAGGGAAGAGACAGAAAGTTCGAGCCGCCCAAATCCTGATGGCTCTCTGCCACCCGTTGGGCTGCCTCCTGAAGCCCCTCCAGGCCCTGTCATTCCCTGGTATAGCCCCGCCACCTAGCACACTCGAGCTGGGCCTCCAAGAGCCACACTCACCACCACCAGTCCTCCCTCCCGGGACCTCTGCTCATCTCGCGGCCCTGCCTGGAATCCCCTGCGCCTTCTCCCCCAGCTCCGGAGTCCCAATCACTTCCCTGCCACCTTTCCATGAACAGTCCCCGCTAGGCAGGCTGGTTCCCCACTAGCGAGGCCCACGCCTGGCTCATCTCAGGAGGCACTAGAGGCCTACCTCAATGTTGGGCACTGACTCCCAAGTCCCAACCCGGCTGGAGGGCCTTCCTGCCTCTTCTGTCCAGACAGACGCCCTCTGGGAAGGCCTCAGGGTGCTAAGTGGAGGATGGCTCGCCTGGACAGAGCTGTGCCCCCAGAGCTTGGGCCCTGAGGCTAGAGGCCCAGCCATACCTGGCTGTGTAGGGTAGGCGAATGAGCAGCAAGGCTGGGATGCTGGCGTTGAGCTTCAGTTCCCGGAGAGTGGCCAAGTCCACATGCAGGGGGCTGGCCCCGAGCTTTTCCTGCAGGTAAGTGGTCAGAGTGCTGATCGCGTACCAGTCAACGGCAGGAAGCACCAGAGAGGAGGGGGCCAGGTCCAGGGCATTCTGGGGACAGGTGAGAAATGGGCAGATGAGTTAGCAAGGGGCCACGGGACCAGGGCCAGCCACCCAGACCTTGGTGGCAAGGCACACCTACGCCGGGTCTCACTCCAGGTAAGAAACAAAACACGCCACACCCCTGGACCTGACACTCAACCTTTCCCTGTCGAGCCAAAGTCTCTGGTTCCTGAGGGGACAGTTCCTATTATGCTGGTGGAGGGGGGCACAGAGTGGCCTCCAGGGTCACCGGCTGAGCGTGGACTCTTACCTCCAGGTTAGAAAAGGCGCTGTCTTGCTTGTTTCCAAACACACCACCATATGCTGTGAAGTCCTCAATGCTCAGCTAGTAGAAGGGAGGGAAACAGCCTCAGAAGGTTGGACAGAAGTGGGGCCAGGGCAGGGGGAAGACACTGGCCCTGGGCATTTTTGCAGGGCCAGCAACATCTCATTTAGAGGCAGGTTTGATCTGGGGCATGAGGGTGTGTTTTAGGGGCAGGGGCGTGGAAGGTTCTCTTTCTTTACGCCAGTAACACTCCCAGCAGGGCGAGAAGACAAGGAAGGCGGTCATGGGGTTGAGAGAAAATGTGTGGGGCAGCTGGCTCGTGATAACCTCAGGAGTAAGAGTCAGCAGCCTGCCTGGAGATAAGAGGAACTGCGACAAAAGAGGGAAGCTGCGGGGAGGGGGCTGGGGGCAGCCAAGAACACTGACTGCATGCCCCCGGGGCGGAAGGCCCAGAAAAAGAGAACCTACATGCCAGCTGCAACAGCTGGAGCTGCCTCTGTCCAGTCTGCACAGGACCCTTTGCAAAGGAGGGTGAGAAGTCCCCCCTCCCTGCCCCGGTTTTGGTGGAAGGGGACAGAGGTGAAGATCTCAGAACACACTGGACCGACCACTGAAGGCTTCTGAGCACTCTGGACCACAATCACCCTGACCCCCATCCTTCTAATCTCCACAACCTAGGGATGTCCTTCAACTTCCGCTCTCTGCCCCAACTCCCAGCTTCCTCTGGCTTTTCCCAGGGAGGCCCAGAGGTGATCTTAATCAGCTTCCCTGATGTCATCGTGTTTAGTATACACACCTGCCCAGCCTCCTTGCCCTTCTGGGCAGGAATCCTGAGCCTCTCTGGCGCCGAGGCTATCATTCCGAAAGCCTGTGTACACTCCCTGCTCGAAATCACCCAAGGCTTCCTGCCACATTTTAGAACTGCGACCAACCCCTTTCCCCCTCATCTCCAGGCTCCTCAACTGACCATCTCCTACGCCTTTCTCTCACTCACTGTACTCCAGCCACACCAGCTCTTCCACAGGTTCACCAGGAGTACTCCTCGCCCAGCCCTTTGCACCTGCTGTTACCTCTGCCAGGAATGCATACCTTCCTCCCCCAGCCACATGGCTCCATCTCTACCTCCGCTTAGATCTCTGCTTCAATACCACCTCCTCAGTGAGCGCTTGCCTACTCCATCTTTATCTTACACAGCATTGCCAGTCATTCTGTTCTCTGA
Source organism: Cervus canadensis (assembly GCF_019320065.1). Lineage (NCBI taxonomy): Eukaryota > Metazoa > Chordata > Mammalia > Artiodactyla > Cervidae > Cervus > Cervus canadensis. The sequence continues at coordinate 143,056,349 of NC_057419.1, read as the reverse complement.
GTCTGCTTCCTTCTTGTCTAAGGACTACAGTGCTGACCTTATGTCATACCAACTTAGCATTTACGTAAACCTCTCACCCTCGCAAGACTGTTAGCTTCTTTGGAGTAGGGGCTTGGGTGATTCTGCTTATTTCTATGTCCCCAGCACTTAATCAATACCTGGCACAGAGTAGGTAGTCTGTATTTGACAAACGAATGAATACCATCAGATGGGGGTGGGGGGGTACCAGCCAGATGTTTTACATGGACTATCAGAATTGCTCCTCGCCCTCTGATGTCAGTGGTATCTTTTTACAGATGTGGAAACTGGCATTTGCAGAGTATTTCACATGTCCAGTAAGCAGTAGAACTAGAACTGAGTTCCAGTCTGACTATGTTATTCACCACCTCTTGGAAGGACTACAGGCCAGCACAGCTACCACCCCCTGCCCACAGAGCAAGATCACAAAGGGAATGAGCCAAACGGGCCACCAATGAGGAACAGACAAGCAGAAGCTCAATAATCTCGCAAACACTAATCCTACACTGCCCTAGAATCTTCTTGTGGTCTGCATACCTGCTTTAGGGGCAGAAATGCCCAGATGGAAGGGTAAACAGTGTGCTGGGTATAAGCACAAAATCACAGTGGGGGAGGGGTGTCCAACACACTCAAGCTGGAATAACCTGGGGCTTGCAAGCCATGAACTTCAGCTGATCCTACAACCCTTAGCTCCTTAGGCAGTAAAACCAAGATAATGACATCAGTTCAGCTAGTATGAATGAAACACTCAGTAAGCAATCTATCATTCTTCCATTCTCTGTCTTACAATCATTACAGTCAGAATCACAACTCTGCCACCCATTAGCTATGTGACCTTGGGCAAGTCACTTGCCATCCTTGGGCTTCTCATCTGTAAACAGGGTTCATCATCCCTTCCATGTAGTAAGTCAGGCAAGAGTTTGGCACTCAATCAGCATCTGGCCTCTGACCCCTTATTTCCCCCAATCAAGTGGGTGCCATTTCTGGGCCCTCACCATTCCCGTGCTTGGCAGAGTGGCTCAGTGGAAGCGTGTTGTGCCCATAACCCAGAGGTAGATGGATGGAAACCATCCTTTGCTAGCTGTTCAGCTTCCCAGGTGGCGCTAGTGTTTAAAAAAAAAAACAACAACCCCGCCAGCCAGTGCAGGAGACATAGAGAGATGTGGGTTCGATCCCTGGGTGGGGAAGATCCTTTGGAGGAGGGCATGACAGCCCACTCCACTGTTCTTGACTAGGGGCATCCCTGGTGGCTCAGACTGTAAAGAATCTGCCTGCCAATGCAGGAGACCCAGGATTGATTCCTGGGTTGGGAAGATCCCCTGGAGGAGGGCATGGCAACCCACTCTCCAGTATTCTTGCCTAGAGAATCCCATGGACAGAGGAGCCTGGTGGGCTATTAGCCCATAGAGTCGCAAAGAGTAGGACACGACTGAAGTGACTTAGCAGGCACGCACCATTCCCTCTGAACGTTCTTCCGCAGGCCTTCCCAAGGAAGGAACCACACCTCCCTGCAGTTTGGACAAGGTCACTGCAGCTTCCCTCGGGGAATGGGCCTCAGTGTCCTGGGGCAGAGGGGGCTGTCTCCTGAATGAGGAAGGGAGAGAGGGTTGGGGGAGGCGCACCTTGTCCTGCAGGAACAGCAGCACATTTCGGGGTCCCAGCTCCAGGGCGGGGTCTAAGTAGGTGGAGAGCTGCATGTCGCTGGTGATATGGCCCTCGTGGGTGTCGGCCGCAGGAGTCCACAGGCCTCTGGCAGGGAATAGAGAGGTGCTTTCAAGCGGGGGCTTGAGATCCGAAGCCCGTGGGCTCCCAGCTTGATGCCTGGGGCCCAGAGCCAGCGCCCTTGCTACAGGCCACCGAACAAGGGACAGCCCCCCTGGGCCTCGCCGCCCCCCGCCAAGGACAGCCCCCGAGTCGAGCGAGGGCACCTCAACCGCCGCGGCGCGCAGCGCAGCCCGCCCCGCTCACCGGTCACTCGACCACAGCACCAGCGGCACCTGCTGCTCCGACGCCGCCGCCGCCGCCGCCATCAGCATCAGCGGCAGCCATGGCATCCGGCAGAGCGCTGGGGCCCGCCGCGTCCCCGCTCGCACCCGAGCCGCCGCTGTCGCCGCCATCATAACCTCTCGGCCTCCACTGCCAGGACCCACCGCGGCCGCCGCGGATCAGGTGACCGTCGCCCCCGCCCGAAGTCCGCCTTGAGCTGCCATTGGTCTGGGCGCAAGACGGCTCTCCAGGCTCTCAGACGATTGAACGATGTGGCTGTCACTCACAGCCGCTCCTTTTCGCTGGTTGGCTGTACGGGTCTCCGGGCGCGCACGCTCCAAATAGTTAAGGGGCGGGGCAGCGCTCCTCTGGTTCCCACAGACCGCCTGCCAATCTGCGGATGCAGGCGGTTGCGACCCAGCATGAGGTACTGGGCGGGGTGGGACTCTGCCAGTCCCCGCACTCACGGCTTACCGTCTCCCTGTTTTAAAACTTCAGCATCAGGGTCTTTTCCAATGAGTCAGTTATTTGGCCACCTGATGCGAAGAACTGATTCCTTTGGAAAAGACCCTGATGCTGGGAAAGATTGAAGGCGGGAGGAGAAGGGGACGACAGAGGATGAGATGGTTGGATGGCATCACCGACTCGATGGACATGAATTTGAGTAAACTCCGAGAGTTGGTGATGGACAGGGAGGCCTGGCGTGCTGCAGTCCATGGGGTCGCAAAGAGTCGGACCTGACTGAGCGACTGAACTGAATGCTTAGAATAGCAAGAGTGCTTTCTTTTTCCCGCAGTTGGACCCTCCGTTATACAGGTAAGGAGAGAACAGGACGCCCAGGAGAGCGTCCAGAGAAACACCAGCACTTACTAGGGGCAGGGAGGATGATCCAGAAGAAAAATCGGAGAGTAGCATCAAGGAGGAGGGGAAAAACCCTGGGAAGTTTCAAGGACGCCATGAATAACAAAGTCAGTCTCGACTGCTGCCAGGAAGCAGGTAAGATGAGGACAGAAAACTTGCTTGTACTTCGCAACACCAGTTTGGTAAGAGCGATGTCATTGTGAGGAAGTGGAGACACAGCGTCGATTGTTCCTTTCTCAAAGTTTGCCTTCAAGAGAGGAGAGAGAAAGCTAGAGCCAGAAGATGTGAGACATCACCTCAAATGAATTGGGAGACTTTCATCTTTCTCTGTGCCTCTTTTTTTTCTCTTAATATATATATTTTGTGTGTGCTTACAAAAGCAGATACAAAACACTTACAGTGTTTCAGGTGCACAGCTCCCTGATTCTTATACACATATGTTACTTTTATAATAGACACAACTATTATTGTTAGGTTATTTTCCATTATAGATATTTCAGATAATTTTCCATTATTGGTATTCCATTAGAGATATTGACAAACTACTGACTATAGTTACCTATGGTATACAGTAAACCTTTGTTGCTTGTTGCACATCTATTTTTTTAATTAGAATCTAGAAATCAAAAAAAGAAGAAATCTAGCAATCTATTCATACTAAGTCAAAAAAGTGGAATCATAATGTCATGTTTTTTAGCTATATGCCTCTTTTTTTGCCATAACATGCAGCAGGTGGCATATTAGTTCCCCAACCAGGGATCAAACCCAAGTCCCCTGCATTGGAAGCATGGAGTCTTAACCGCTGGACCACTGAGGAAGTCCCTGTCTGTGCCATTTTTCATTTCTCATATTAACGACCATTGGAATCTAGTGGGTGAGTAAATGGGTGCTGTTTGTTGGTTTTTTTTTAACATTGATACATGTACTGGGTTGAAGAGTATCCCCCTAACATTCATGCCTATCCAGAACTTGTAAATGTCACTTCATTTGGAAATTAGATCTTTGCAGATGTGATCCAAATAAGGTCATGCTGGAGTAGGGCGGGCCCTAAATCCAATGACTAGTATCCTCCTAAGAAGAGAGAAGTTTAGACACAGACACACAGTGAAGGCCAATCGATGGTAGAGACAGAGTTTTGCAGCCACAAACTGAGGAGCTCCTGGAACCACCAGAAACTGAGAGAAACAAGGAGAGATTCTTCCTTAGAGCTTTCAGAGGGAACACAGCCCTGTTGACACCTTTACTTTGGACTTCTAGCCTCCAGAACTGGGAGAGAATAAATTTCTGTTGGTTGAAGCCTGCCCGTTTGTGGTAATCTCTCTTTTTTTTTTTTGGTAATCTCTTATAGCAGCCCTGGGAGACTAAAACACTAGATGTTTGCAATTTTTCACAATAAAAAATATGGGGAGATGAAAGTTTGATCATGCCCATTGCCAACAAGGATGTTGGGAAATAGTCTCAACTACACGGTGGTGAAAATATCAATTAGTCGAACTGTTTTTCTTTTTTTTTTCTCTTTTCTTTTTTGTTTTTCTTTTCTTTTTTTTTTCTTTTGTTATGTCGAACTGTTTTTAGAGGATAATTTGGTAGCATCTAACAAACTGAAACCTGCATGACCTTTAACTAAGTGATTTCCCTCTTAGGGATCCATTCAATAGAATTGGACTTCCCTGGTGGCTCAGATGGTGAAGAGTCTGCCCACAGTGCGGGAGACCTGCGTTCAATCCCTGGGTCGGGAAGATCCCCTGGAGAAGGAAATGGCAACCCACTCCAGTGTGTGTTCTTGCCTGGAAAATCCCATGGACAAAGGAGCCTTGCAGGCTACAGTCCATGGGATCACAAAGAGTCAGACATGACTGAGTGACTTCACTTTCACTTTCAATAGAAATACTCAGCCAACCGCACACAAGGAGAGCTTTTGCAGCACTGTTTGTGGTTACAAAGATGTGGGTACTTGGGGCTGGACATCGGGACACTGTCCAGCCACTGCTGCTGCCATCCCTGCCCCTCAAGTACCATCTCCTTGGCATAATTCAATCTATGTGACTCCCCCCACCCCAGCCCCACAGAGCTGACAGACCACTGATCACCTCTACTCATCAACTGCTTAGGAGATTGTAATCATGGTTGTCACAAGTGTGGCTTCAACTACGACAGTGGCAGTTGAACTGAAGAAAGGAGGTGGGCTTGCCATTGTTGAGGAAGACAGAGACTGGAGGTGGCTCTTGGATCTGTCTGAGTTGGGGACTGGGAGACAAGGTCAGTTGAGGATAGTTAAGTTTGGGTTGTTTGTGGGGCCCCTTAGTGGTAACGTCTGAGTCAGCTGCAGGGAGAGCTTTGTGCTGGAGCTTGCTGTGTCCCCAGAAGCTGGGGAGAGGTTGGAAAGCTTAGGGCCGTGATCTGAGTTGTGTTTAAAAGGGCTAATCTGGCTATGGGAGCAGAACGGATGAGGTGGGGAGAGTGGCAGCAGAGACCAGCAAGAGGCTGCTGCCCTTGTCGACAGGAGGAAGGTGATGGGGCTGGACCAGTTGATGGAGAGGCAGAGGAAAAATCCAGAGAGACTGCAGAGGCCGCTGCCTCAGCATTAATGTGGGGCTGATGTTCAAGCAGGTGGCATGGTGGCAGGGGCCCTGGGAGCATCTGAAGTGAGAGATTAGAGCCAGGGTAGCCAGCGGATGGGGAAGGGAGAGACCAGAGTCCACGTGCTCGAGTCCTCCCCCCTCCTTGCTCTCGCTGTCTGCCCGGGGGCTCAATTGCATCCCCCTGGTCTGTCAATCCTGCTCAGCCTGGTGCCCCAAGGGAAAAAAAAGCAGGGACGCCCTCCCCCCAACAGGGCATCACAGCATCACTGAAGTCCAAGTTTCAAGGGAAAGATTTTCTCCAAGGTGTGACCTTGCTGGCCAGCAGTCTCCTGCTCCCTGTCATTACAGAGGCCCACAGATGCGTTTCTTCTTTGCTCAGTTCCCACAGGTCCCTGGAGTGGTAATCCTCTGGAAGCAGTGGCTACGGGCCGGGCACTGAGCCAGACTTAGACTCTGCCCTTCAAGTTCCCAATCTGATCTGTAGGAGACGTGACATCAGGGGTCCCAGCCCAGGGTGATGGATGTTCAAAAGGGAGACACACAGGGCTGGGAGGGAGGTGCACAGAGGGGCGCCCACCTGAGTCTGCCTTGACCACAAGGTGACATCTAAGCTGAGTCCTTCAATAAATATTGACAGAACCCATGAGTACCTTCTGTCTGTGGCTTCCTTTTTGGGAGTGAAAGCATTTATTCATGAAAACCCACCTGGGCCCTCACCATCCCTGTGTCTTCTTTTAATACAATATTGGACACATCCCAAAATCAGTGTAATATCTGTGTGCTGTGTAGATTACCTATGTTGCATAGACACACATCACCTTTACGTTACACACATCACATTTTTGCATGTGAAATAGACAATAAAAGGAGCCCCCTTCACCCATCCAAGACTTCACAGAGTGCTGCCAGGTCCTGGGCAAGAATCTTTCTCCCCGAATCCCTTTCTCCTGCCCCTCTCTTCCCCCAGGAAGTAATTGCTAGCCTAAATTTGCTGTTTATCATTCCTCTTTCTCTTAGAGGTTGACCACTTCAGGATGCCCCCCTAAACAGTCTTGTGCTCAGTCTGCTGATACTTGAGCTTGACGAAATGGCATCATCCTGCTCGTAGACCCACACAGGGGACATGGGGAGCATTGGAGCATCCTCATGGAGTAAAACTAACGCCTGCTTTTCCTCTTCCTTTGGCAGATGCTGGTGCTTCTTACTGTCCCTTGGTTTGCCAGGAGGCACTTAATGACCTACAGACGCAAGATGTCTCTGGGGCCATGGTCAACGGCCCTCTTGTTCACAATGATTCCGTCACCTTCCCTTTAGGAGCACCCTTCCTTGCCCATTGCCGGCCAGGAGACACACTGCAAGAGGCAGAGTCCAGGTATCAGGAAACCCACAGGCCCCCTGTGGGAATCTTTCAGCACCCTCACCGCAAGTGACTCAGCAATGGAACGTTGCTTGCAAAACCCTGAGCTCCATGCTGTGCCTGCTGTGAGAGAGGTGAAGGGGGTCACCGCCTCACCCCTGCAGCCCACGTCACCTGGAGTGCTCCCCAAAGTGGAGTCCACACCCTGAGCCCGCTCACCCAGGCATCACACAGCCCTACCAGGCTTGCCTTCCCCACACACTCCTTGTGTGACTGATAAAGAAAAGTTGCGAAATCCAGATGTCCAGCAGAGTGACTTAGCAAAGCAAACTTTGCCTTGGCATCGCCCAAGTCAAGAATTGAAATGTCTACATCCTCATCCCCTTCCCATCATTTCCTTCTCCCTTCCACCAGTGAGCACTCACCTGATTTTTGGGGTCATCTCTTGGCTTTTTATAACTTTACCAATTGTATCAGCCCATTTGGGGTGCTGGGACAAAGTGTCACAGATGGTAGCACTTACAAACAGCAGAAGTTTATTGCTCACCGAGGCTTGCCATCAGAGATCAAGGTACCATCAGCATGGGGGAGGGTCTTCTTCCCAGGCTGCAGACTTCTCATTGTATCCTCACTGGGTAGGAGGACTGAAGAAACTGGATGAGGACACTTTGATGAGGACACTCATCCCATCTTGAGGACTTCACCCTGATGAGCTCATGACCTGAGCACCTCTCCCAGGCCCCACCTCCTAATAAATACCATTAGGGCATTAGGTTTCAATATATGAGTTTGGACAAACATCCTGACCATTGAACCAGATAAGCAGGCATCTCTCAATACAATGGTTTTGTTTTGTCTGCTTTGGAACTTTGTATAAATGCAATTATTCAGTATTATATTTGTGTCTAGATTCTGTGCTCAAAATTGGGAGGTTAATGTGAGTCATTGCATAATAGCCACATGACTGCTGTTCCTCTGGACAGATATTCTGCCAGTCATTGAGCCCTTCTGTTGAGGGATATTTGAGTGTTTTCCCACTTTAGCTAGCACAGCTAGTGGTGCTGCAAACATATAGTTGCCTAGTGGCACACATGTGTGTGTATTTCCATAGGTGTATATGTGTGTGTGTGTGTGTGTGTGTGTGTGTGTGTGTGTGTATCCCAGGTCATAGAGTATATACACTGGGTTGAATGGGCTTCCCAGGTGGTGCTAGTGGTAAAGATCCCACCTGCCAATGCAGGAGACGTAAGAGACACAAGTTCAATCCCTGGGTCCGGAAGATCCCCTGGAAAAAGAAATGGCAACCCACTCCAGTTTTCTTGCCTGGAGAATCCCATGAACAGACGAAGCCTGGAGGGCTACAATCCATAGGGTTGCAAAGAGTCTGATGCGACTGAAGCAACTTAGCATATACTGGGTTGAATAGTGTCCCCCCAAATTCATGTCCAGGCTTCCGTGATGGCTCAAACAGTAAAGAATCTGCCTGCAGTGTGGGAGACCCGGGTTCAATCCCTGGGTTGGGAAGATGCCCTGCAGAAGGGAATGGCAACCCACTCCAGTATTCTGGACTAGAAAATTCCATGGACGGAGGAGCCTGGCGGTCTATAGTCCATGGGGTTGCAAAGAGTTGGACATGACTGAGCAACTAACACTTCAGTTTATTGTGCTTTGTTAATGCAATTACAGGAAGTTCTTACAGTATATACATTTGCAGCTCTGCCATTGTGTTTCCTCTTCAATGAGATGCCTGCTCACATCAATCTTCCCATTTTTCTATGGATTGCTTATCTTTATCTTAGTGATTTATCCATGGGATCCTCCATGGATAAATAGTGGATGAAGTGAAGTGAAAGGCACTCAGTCATGTCCGACTCTTGGTGACCACTTGGACTATACAGTCCATGGAATTCTCCAGGCCAGAATACTGGAGTGGGTAAATAGTGATTTATTCGTGAGATTCTCCAGACCAGGATACTAGAGTGGATAACCTTTCCCTTCTCCAGCGGCTCTTCCCAACCCAGGGATCAAACCCAAGTCTCCTGCATTGCAGATGGATTCTTTACCACTGAGCCACCAAGGAAGCCCCTCTTTGCACTTTCTTCATGATGTCTTCTGATGAACAGACTGTCTTAATTTTACTGTAATAAAATGTACCATTTTCTTGATGGTTCATGTTTTTTTTGTGTGTGCTTAGTTACTCAGTCATGTCCGACTCTTTGTGACCCCATGGACTGTAGCCTGTGAGGCTCCTCTGTCCATAGCATATTTCCGGCAAGAATACTGGACTGGGTTGCCGTTTCCTCCTCTAGGGGATCTTCCCAACCCAGGGATCAAACCTGCATCTCCTGCATCTCTTGCATTGCAGGCAGATTCTTTACCACTGAGCCACCAGGGAATCCCTCATGTTTTTAATATCCTGTTTAAGAAGCCTTTCCCTGCCCCTAGATTATGGAAATATTTGCCTACATTATCTTCTAGAAGTTGTCTTTGTTTTCCATGTATTCATGTACGTTGTGGGGCTTCCCAGGTGGTATGAGTGATAAAGAACCCACATGCCAATGCAGGAGACGTAAGAGATGCAGGTTCAATCCTTGGGTTGAGAAGATTCCCTGGAGAAGGGCATGGCAACCCACTCCAGTATTCTCACGTGGAGAATTCCATGGACACAGGAGCCTGGAAGGCTACAGCCCATGGGGTCACAAAGAGTTGGACACGACGGAGTGACTAACCCTTTCACTTCCTTCATGTATGTTGTGAGGCAAGGATCAAGTGTCTTTAAGAGAGCTGCAATTGTCCCAGTATTGTTTGAGATGAATGTCCTTTACCCACTGTCTTGAAATGCCAATTTTGCTCTATATTAAGTGTCCTTACAGCTGTGGGTCAGTTTTTGGCTCCCTGTTCCATTCCACTAATCAATTTGTCTCTCGAGCACCACCCTGTCTTAATTATAACTTCACAATAAACTTTGATACCCAAAAAGGCAAATCCTCCCACCTTGTCCTTTTTCAAGAGGCTGTTCTTGGGCTATTGTGTGTCCATATCGATTTTAGAATCAATTCATTATATTGGCTAGATTATTTAAAGTTGTGGTAAAATGTACATAACAAAGTCTACCATTTTAGCCATTTTTTATTTAAATGTTTTATTGTGGTAAAATAGTCGTGACATAAAACTTTACCATTGTAACCATTTTTAACTGTCCAGATCTGGGGCATGAAGCACATTCACATTGTTCTACACCATTGCCTACATCCATTGCCAGAACATTCTCATCCACCCCAAACTAAAACTGTCTCCACTAAACACTCTCTCTCTCTATTCCCTCCTCCCCCAGTCCCTGTCACCCATTCTACTTTTTGTCTCTATGAATTTGAGTACTCTAGGGATCTCATATGAATGGAATCATACTACATGTGGTCTTTTGTGTTTGGCATACTTCGCTTAGTGTAATGTTTTCAAGGTTCATCCACAATGCAGCCACAATGTCAGAATTTCCTTTCTTTTTATGGAGAATAATATTTCCTTGTATGACTCCGGTTTATTTACCCATTCATCTGTTGATGGACGCTTGAGTTTCCTTTTTGCTGTTGTGAGTAATGCTGTTATGAACATGGTTGTGCAACTGTCTGTGTGAACCCTGATTAGCTTGTGATTGGAATCACATTTAATATGTAGATCAATCTTTTTTTTTTTCATCTGTAGATCAATTCTGGAGAACTGGCATATTTACTATATCAAGTATTCCTATTCGTGAGCATGGGATCACTCTCCATTTACTTGGATCTTCTTTATTACCTTTCCATAAAATGTTATGATTTTTCTTATATAGATCTTTCACATCTTTTGTGAGATTCCTAGTTACCTTGTAACTTTTGTAAATGGAGTCTTAAACTACACTTTCTAACTTTTTGTTGCTGGTGTATGTATGTAAATACAACTGATTTTTATACATGTTGATCTTATAACTGGGAAACTTTGTAAAACCTTGTTTCCAAAAATTTGGGTATAAATTCTTTCAGGTATTCTTTCAGTTCCAGAAGCTAGAAGTGGTGCCAAAGCAGTTAGACAAATGAAATCAAAAGTAGAATACTTGTAAAGAAGGAAACAACACTGTCATTATTCTCTGCTATTAGGACTCTCCACATAGAAAAACCAAAAGCTGACTTTTACCTCATTTTGTTCCAAGTTTTCTGAGACTGAACATGAGACTTCCTTGGTGGTATGGTGGATAGGAATCCACCTGCCAATGCAGGCAACACAGGTTTGATGCCTGGTCTGGGAAGATCCCACATACAGAGGAGTAACTAGACCCATGTGACATAACTACTGAGCCACAACTCCTGAGCTCACGTACTGCAACTACTGAAGGCCATACATCGAGAACCTGTGCTCTACAACAAGAGAAAACACCACAGTGAGAAACTTGTGCACCACAACTAGAGAGTAACCACCTGCTCTGGCAGCAATGAAGACCCAGTGCAACCAAAATTTAAATTAATAATTAATTTAAAACACAACTACATGGAAAAATGGAACATTTATTTAGTGTATCAAACTGGAACTCTTCATGAAATAGTTGATGTCTGTCAAAATGAATATAAAACATATACATGAAAAAGAGATGTTACATTTGGACTTATGCAGATGCAAACTGGCTGACAGTCTGTTTTTTCCTACAAGTGAAAGTCGCTCAGTCATGTCTGACTCTTTGCAACCCCATGGACTGTATAGTCCATGGGATTCTCCAGGCCAGACTACTGGAATGGGTAGCCTTTCCTTTTGCCAGGCGATCTTCCAGCCCAGGGATTGAACCCAGGTCTCTCAAGTTGCAGGTGGATTCTTTACCAGCTGAGCCACAAGGGTTTATGTTCTTTCTTTTTTTAGGGTTTACAAGGGTTTATGTTTTTTCCCATTGTTGTTGTTCAGTTGCTAAGTCGTGTCCAACTCTTTGCGACCCTATAGAACACAGCATGCCAGGCTTCCCTGTCCTTCACTATCTCCCGGAGTTTCTTAAAACTCGTATCCATTCAGTTGGTGGTACTAACCAACCATCTCATCTTCTGTCGCCCTCTTCTCCTACTGCCCTCAATTTTTCCCAGCATCAGGGTCTTTTCCAGAGTGTCGGTTTTTCGCATCAGGTGGCCAATGTATTGGAGTTTCAGCTTCAGCATCAGTCCTTTCAATGAGTATTCAGGGTTGATCTCCTTTAGGAATGACTGGCTTGATCTCCTCAAAGACCAGGGAACTCTGAAGAGTCTTCCCAGCTCCACAACTTGAAGGCATCAATTCTTCGGCGCTCAGCCTTCTTTATGGTCCAACTTTCACTAATGGCTAACCTCAGATATGCAGATGACACCACCCTTATGACAGAAAGTGAAGAACTACAGAAACTCTTGATGAAAGTGAACAAGGAGAGTGAGAAAGTTGGCTTGAAGCTCAACATTTAGAAAACTAAGATCATGGTATCTGGTCCCATCACTTCATGGCAAATAGATGGGGAAACAGTGGAAACAGTGGCTGACTTTATTTTGGGGGGCTCTAAAATCACTGCAGATGGTGACTGCAGCCATGAAATTAAAAGACGCTTACTCCTTGGAAGGAAAGTTATGACCAACCTAGACAGCATATTAAAAAGCAGAGACATTACTTTGTCCACAAAGGTCTGTCTAGTCAAGGCTATGGTTTCTCCAGTAGTCATGTATGGATGTGAGTGTTGGACTATAAAGAAAGCTGAGCACCACAGAATTGATGTTTTTGAACTGTGGTGTTGGAGAAGACTCTTGAGAGTCCCTTGGACTGCAGGGAGATCCAACCAGTCCATCCTAAAGCAGATCAGTCCTGGGTGTTCACTGGAAGGACTGATGTTGAAGCTGAAACTCCAATACTTTGGCCACCTGATGTGAAGAGCTCATTTGAAAAGACCCTGATGCTGGGAAAGATTGAGGGTAGGAGGAGAAGGGGACGACAGAGGATGAGATGGTTGGATGGCATTACCAACTCAATGGACATGAGTTTGAGCAAGCTCTGGGAGTTGGTGATGGACAGGGAGGACTGGCGTGCTGTAGTTCATGGGGTCACAAAGAGTCAGACACGACTGAGCGCCTGAACTGAACTTCACTAATGGCAGAAAGTGAGAGCAACTAAAGAGCCTATTCATGAAGGTGAATGAAAATGACAAAGCTGGCTTGAAACTCAACATTCAAAAAACTAAGATCATGGCATCTAGTCCCTTCACTTCATGGTAAATAGAAGGGGAAAAAGTGGAAGCAGTGACACTTTATTTTTGGGGGCTCCAAAATCACTGCAGGTGGTGACTGCAGCCATGAAATTAAAAGATCCTGCTCCTTGGAAGGAAAGCTATGACCAACCTAGACAGCATATTAAAAAGCAGAGACGTCACTTTGCCAACAAAGGTCTGTATAGTCAAATCTGTGGTTTTTCCAGTTGTCATACATAGATGTGAGAGTTGGACCACAAAGAAGGCTGAGCACTGAAGAACTGATGCTTTCGAACTGTGGTGCTGGAGAAGATTCTTGAAAGCCCCTTGGACTGCAAGATCAAGGACTTGATCCTAAAGGAAAAAAGTCAAGGAAAAGTAAAGGAAACAGTCATTCCTAAAGGAAAAGTAGGCAAGGAAAAAAAGGAAAGCCAAGGAAAATTAAAGGAAAAAGTAAAGTAAAGGAAAAAGTAAAGGAAACAGTCAATCCTAAAGAAAACCAACCGTGAATACTCATTGGGTGGACTGATGCTAAAGCTGAAGCTCCAATACTTTGGCCACCTGATGCAAAGAGCCAACTCTTTGGAAAAGACCCTGATGCTGGGGAAGATTGAGGACCAGAGAAGAGGGTGGCAGAGGGTGAGATGGTTGGATAGCATTACTGACTCAATGGACATGAATTTGAGCAAATTCTGGGAGACAGTGAAGGACAGGGAAGCCTGGTGTGCTGCGGTCCATGGGGTCAGAGAGTCAGACACAACTTAGCAACTGAACAACCACCTGTGACAAACTGGAGGCCTAAACAGAGCTGGCTTTTCTGAGAGGATTTCCCTTCTGCCAGGAGTGCCACCACCCTGGATCCTCCTACCTTTTCTCCCACCCAGAGCCCCAAACTCAGTCAAGTTGTCCCACTTCCCACCTCCTATCACAGCACGTGTAGTTCACAGCGGCTCACTGGGAGCTTCGGAGACCACCTCTGCCTTGGGAACCAGCCCGAGGACGGAATTGCTACTTGCTTCTCCCTACCTTGCAAACTTTAGGTTTTGAATCAAGTCCATTAACCTCACGCTGCACCATTTGCAGAATGAGATGAAGCCCTACTCTTATCAGGCTGTGTGGGGATCACAGACAAGGATGGAAGTCTTCAGTGGCTGGTGCCCACTGAGAGCCCATCCGGTCAAGTGCTGTTGACATGCCCAGAGCTCTCAGGGGCCAGCCTTCTGGTCCAGAGGGTCACCTCCCAGCCCCACCCCAACAGAGAGGCCAGAGGTAAAAGAGCACAACACAAATCCTTTATTAATAGTTTATAAAACAACCAGGGGATTCAAGTGATGCCAGGGAGGCGGAAAGAACAGTGGGCCCCAGCGAGGCGCCAGGTCTCAGGCCCCGTTGGACGGGCTCCCCTTATAGAAAAGGGCAGCTCTTCCACCTGCAGCCCAGGGCGGGGCCCTGCCTGAGGCTCCCATGCCTGCAGGGAGCACAGGCAGAAGGAAGACATGGCTGATGGCTATCCCTGAGGAAGCAGTAAGATCAGGGCTCCTCCTTCCAGTCTCCAGCTCTGGGAGCAAACGGCTTATAGGCAAGAGAGCAGGGAGCCCCCTGCCTAAAGGTCTTTCCTCCCTGTGTGGCCAAGTGCCAGGAACAGCTGAGAGACTTCTTTCAGTGGCAGAACCAGAGGCGCTGGGATGCTCACCCACTCAGAGGGGGAATCCTGGAAGGGTTATGCACCAATCTGTCAAAAGGACCATATCTGAGCTCCGAGCATCAGTCCATCCCCCAGCCCAGCACCCAAAGGCAGCACTGAGAGAGCTGGGAGGGGTCCCAGAGCTGTGTCTGGCCCAGGCCTAGCCGCCCCTCCCCCCAGTCCAAAATGCAGCTGGACCCAGGTCAGGCGGGATGGCACCTATCTGGCTTGCAGGTGGTTGTGGAGCTGCTCTGCCTGGCTCTTCAGGCGCTGGAATTCCTCTTGGATGAAGTCCGTCAGGGCTTTGCGCATCTCCACCTGAGGGCGAAGGACTGAGGCTGCCATGCAGTCCTCAGGGAGCTTCACCCAGGGTGCCTGGGGAAGCCAAGGGCACCAGGACAGGCGAGGACAGCCCCAGGGAGAAACTCACCGCTGACTTGTTCTCTGCCCGCAGCCGTTCGAGCACAGGCCGGGCACTGAAGGGCTTGCCGATCAGCACAGTGATTTTCTGCGGGGAGACCAGCCGCCAGTGGGTTGACAGGAACGGGGTGCCCACAACTCCAGTGCTAAGATGCTGAGTACCCCATTGGGTCCACCCTCCCGTTTTAAAACAGAGCAGTCGGGCTCAGTGACATCCAAGAGCCCTGCCAGTCCTGGAGTCCATGCCCAAATCGTCCCTATCCTGCCCCTGCCCTGGCTGTGGTGCCAGGAAACCACCGCCCCTCGTCTCTGCTTCACTCTGTTCCCTCTGCTTCAAGCCCAGCCCCTCCTGAATCTGGGCTTGGTGGTGCCGTGTGGGAGTCACGGGGCAGAGGGCAGACAGACAGACATGATTGGCGGCCCCACCTACCTGCCCAAAGCGGGGGAAGTAGGGTGGGCTGTTAGGAAGGACGTCGTTCATTCCTGCAGCACAGCAGACAGAGAGCCAGGATGCAGGTGTGGGGGGTGGAGCGGGGCAGTCCAGGAACCCTGCCTCAACCACCCGGAGGAGACCCACCCCACAAGACCACCATGCGAAGCCCCTCTCCCTGGGCTGCAGCAGTGGCCCGAGAGGGAGGCTCACCGACATGCCACAGGGGCAGGATGATTGGATTGAGATGACATTCAGCGATCAGGCGACCTATTCCTGCCCAGGGGGAGAGGCAGAAACATTGGCATGAGCAGCGTTTTGATGCCAGCCTGTGGACAGGGCCGCTCCTGCCCTCCCCCCAACCCCGTTCAAAGTGGCTGCCCTGGGCCAGCTCCTCTGCCAGGTAGGCCTTGGTCTGGGCCCCTGTCCCCCTTCTGTGGCAATGATCACTGTCATCCACCCCATGTGCCCAGGTCCCACCCAGCCAGAAAGGACCAGTGGCTCTTACCCCACTTGAAGCGGAGGAACTCGGAGCTCATGTTCACTTTCCCTGTAGAGAGAGAGGATGGAGTTGTGGCTTAGGGGCCACTGGGAGGGGATAGGGGGCAGTCCCATCTAGATCCTCGAGTGGGTTGCGACCCTGCCAGCGCCACTGACCTTCTGGGAAGATGTGCACCCAGTCCCCGTGGTTGAGCTTCTCCAAAATGAAATCCATTCCCTTCTGGTAGACGCCGTCTCCTGCCAATGAGAAAGTCTCCTCCATCAGTCTTGGTTGTCCCAGGACCCCCCTCCTCTGCCTCACCCCCAGGGCCTGGTCCATGCGAACACCTCATATGGTA
The DNA here is from genome assembly GCF_019320065.1 of Cervus canadensis. Classification (NCBI taxonomy): domain Eukaryota; kingdom Metazoa; phylum Chordata; class Mammalia; order Artiodactyla; family Cervidae; genus Cervus; species Cervus canadensis. The sequence continues at coordinate 143,039,955 of NC_057419.1, read as the reverse complement.
AAGTGTCTGCCTGCAATGCGAGAGACCTGGATTTGATCCCTGGGTCGGGAAGATCCCGGAGTCGGGAAGATCCCCTGGAGAAGGAAATGGCAACCCACTCCAGTACTCTTGCCTGGAAAATTCCATGGATGGAGGAGCTTGGCAGGCTACAGTCCATGGGATTGCAGAGTCGGCCACAACTGAGTGACTCCCCTTACTTCCTTACAACCCATCTATGACCCCACCTTCTGCCCGTCAGTCCCAGCACAGCTGCGGCCCCTGAGCAACTCCGGCTGTGGTCAGACACCTGCAGTGTGTGCCCTCTCAGACCCCCAAACTGATTACTGTCCTCCCTGCCCCCGCTTCCACAGTTGGGCTCTTGGAGCCTTGGGATGAGCTAGTCTGGGGGCAAGCCTCCCAGCGGCTGCCGCTGGTGCTGCGGGAGCAAAGCAAGGCTATTTGTGATCTCCAGTCTCACCGGGGCCCCAGGTTCTGCACAGCAAGCCTTTCCCCAGGGTCTCTTCCAGGCCAGTTCCCACAGGTACCCCTCAGGGGCCTCTGAGCCCCGCTTGAGTCCTCAGTCTCTGCTGTCCCTCCCTCCTGCTGGCCCCTTCATCGAAGGGTGCCCCTTGAAAACTTGAGTCGCCCTTTATAAAAAGAATCCACCTGCAATGCGGGAGACCTGGCTTCGATCCCTGGGCTGGGAAGATCCCCTGGAGAAGGGAACGGCTTACCCACTCCAGTGTTCTGGCCTGGAGAATTCCACAGACTGTATAGTCCATGGGGTCACAAAGAGTTGGACACGACTGAATGACTTTGACTCATAGTGTCACTGAGAGTTGGGGAAAAAGTCAAATCCACTACGTGGAAAACGCTGTGGCTGAGCCATCCCCGATGCTGGCAACACTGCCTCGGAGATGCCCCGAGACTGTGACACTGGCCCCAAGTGGCCCAGCGGTCAGCAATAACCCAGACACGACTGCTGGCTCTCGACTTGGGAGTCACATGGGGACAATCTGTGCCCACACGCAGTAAAAATCTTGCTTGTCAAGCTTGTCCGGAGAGTGGACAGAGACCGAGAAAGAGGGAGGCTGAAAAAGTGGGGTAAATATCCTTATCTCACCAAGTGAGGAGTAGAGAGCCACAACACAAAGGGGGAGATTGGGGCTTCCCTGGTGGCCCAGTGGCTGAGACTCCACACCTCCACTGCAGGGGGTGTGGGTGCATTCCTGGTCAGGGAAGTAAGATCTTGCTTGCCCTGTGGAATGAACAAGAAAAATAAAACAAAGAGGGAGACAAGAACAGATGAACGGTAGGACTACCTGGGCCAATGCCCTAAGAAATGGACTTACAACCTGTTCTCTGCAAGGCCAAGTCTTTGGAAGGTGCTAGATAGGGAACCAACGGTCCCAACCCGATCCACATGGAAACAGCCCGGCAGCTACCTCAGGGGCTGGAGTTGGGGAGCAGTCACCCACTGAAGTTTCTCTGGGTGTTGTGAGTGAGAGCTGCAGGTTCCCTACTTGGTACCACATGACACGCTAGGGTTGGGCTTCAGAGGCACAGAGGTTTACAAAAACCCACTGGTGCGAACCAGCCTTCCAGCTCACGATCGAAATTTTAAAATTCTATGCTTGGGGAGCAACCCTTCAGGATGTTTAGCTTTTAAAATGCTATTTCTACTCACTTGCATGACTTGTGCAAGACCACTTTGACACTTCATGTCCTAGCAGGAGGTGGGGAGGAAATTTTCTGGAACACAGAAGCAAAGTATACTGGGTACTTCCTTTGCTTCAATTGTTAGGCCTTTACTGTGACCAATGCATTTGACAGCTTGTCCCTTCCCGCATTCTCTCACCAGAAGGTGCTTAGGATTAAGACTGCACTTGCTGCTTTTATTGTACCCTAAAATGTAGATACAGGTCAAAAAGAAGAATGAGGCTAGAAGTGGACATGGAAGGCCTCTGAGGTCACAGAAAGGAGGGACTGAGACTCAAGACAGAGTACCCGAGCAGCATCAGCATCGCTCGGAGCAGTGAGTGATGGATACCACAGTCAACTGCCATGACACTGGGGCCTTTGCTTGTGTTTTGGGGAGATGAAGTTGCCTCCAAATGCAGCAAAAAGCGAGTGTTCCAGACAGGGCTCTCTGGGGAGTAAGTCTGCAGACCTGAGGGGTGGGCACGGCAACTTTTCAGTGGATGGTGATGGTTTAGTCGCCAAGTCGTATCTGACTCTTGCAACCCCATGGACTGTAGCCCGCCAGGCTCCTCTGTCCATGGGATTCTCCGGGGAAGAATACTGGAGTGGGTTGCCATTTCCTTCTCCACAGGCTCTTCCCGACCCAGGGATTAAACCCAGATCTCCTGCATCGCAGGCAGATTCTTTTCCGACCGAGTTAAACCATTATCACCATTTCCACTACTAGCAATAAGGTTTCCCCATTCGAGGTTCCCCTCAAACGCCCCCCTGGTTACTTCCTCCTGACACCCCAACCTCTGGGAGAAGTGGCCCCCCTTGCTGGGCCCCTCCCCACCACTGCCACAGCTCCGGTGGCTGTCAGTCCAGGGAAGTGGCTTCTCCAGGGTCATGGGACGCTTCCACAATAGCCAGGAGCCCTGTTTTGCTCCCTGCTTGCTGGGGGCTTGTGTCTCCACTGTGGTAAGGGGCTGTTCTGGTCCCTTCTCTCCCCCTCTACGCTCTCATTTCTGTGTGGCCGACTTTGTCTGCACCAGAGTTCCCAGGATCTTTTAGAGTTCCAGAATGGCACATCACATGGTCTCTGGATTGCTCCTTCCTTGGTGACAGGGTCTCTCAACACCCTGCTGTTCGTCCCTGGTCCCATCCTCCCAGCAGCTCCCTGGCACCAGCCGTCACCTAGTGTCATCGTTGAGTTTTCTTCTCCTCGCCGGCCCCCCCACCCCGCCCACGAGCAATCTATCAGCAAGTCCTGGCAACTCCACCTCCAAAACACAGCTCAAAGCACGTGGTCCCTGGCTCTCTGTGGTGACCCCCAGAGGCCCTGTCACCAGAGGAACTGTGACAGCCCCTAACCAGGCTCCTGGCCTCCATTCAACCCTGATTCTGTCCACCAGGTACACTGCAGCCTGGGGGCTCTCTCTCTCTCTCAACCTCACACGAAAGCACGTCAAATTCTTTGCCGAATGTTCTAGAATCTTCACAGGCAGCCCGCAACCTACATTTCTGCCTTGGTCATGTACCCTTCCAGGGTTTGCTATGTGCTTCCTGGGTCTAGGATGCCTTGCCTTTCATACTCTGCCGGGAAAAATCCCACTTCCCCAGAGGGACAAGCAAGCTGTATTTGAATCCAGGCTTGGCCACCTCTCGCCCTGTGACCTTGGCCCCGCAGCTTTATCTCTCCGAGCCCCTTTTATTGGAGAAGGGGGATCCAAATGGCCCTGACCTTCTGAAGCTCTCAAGAGGTGCGGAGTAATCACTCCATGTCACACGGCTCGACACAGAAGCCTGTTTGTTTTCCCAAACTCACAGCCTCCGGCACATGCCACCACCATCGCTGACTGATGACACCACGCGGCCATCAGTGCGTCTCTTAGCAACAGCCTCCCGAGAAGCAACTGTGGATAATGTCTCCTTGACCTCCAATGCCAGAGCCCCAGGGCACCCAGTCCTCCGGCACTCGCAGGGAACTTGGTGCTCTCCAAGAAACCATTGCTCCCTCCTCCCAGATGATGGAGGTGGGCCTCATGCAAGTGAGGCAGCCGCCCCTGGCACCCAGGCAGCCTGTCCCACTGGAGTCCCTCAACTCCTAGTGCAGCTGAACCACAGACACTGTCACCAGTCTCTCTGCCCCCAGAAGGGCCAGAGAAGCATCCCCAGCACCCAACAGTCCAACAGCCCCTTGCAGAGGAGCGGCTCACCTCGGCACACAGGCACACACTTGCCCAAGCTGAAGAAGTGTGAGTGCAGCTCCTTGGTGAAGCAGATGTCTGCAGCTGTGGGGGTCCTGGAGTGGGGATGGATGTGGTCATCCCAGCTTCCCCTGCATCCTGCATCCCTGCCACCCTCCCCCCACCAGCATGCTGCCTGATGGCATCAGCAATGCAGAATGGAGGCACAGGAGGGCCAGTGGGGTCCCACCCCAGGCCCTGCCTGAACTGCTGGAGGCCACCTCCTGAGCAGGCCAGGAGGAGGGCCAATCTGGGCAGACGGGTAAGGCCTGCTGGGCCCACAGTGGGGGTCCATTTCTCCTCACCAACGCATCAACTTCAGGTTCCAGATATGACGGAGTTTCAGGATCCCTGGAGGAGAGAAGGCTGCATGCCCCAACTGACCTTGTACCTAGGGGGCACCACTTTCTGTCATCATTTCAGGGAATGAGGGAGAAGGACATTTCCCTATGGCCGAAAGAGCTATCTTCCAGACCCTTCGGCTGGACCCCCGAGTTCTCCCTGGCTCCTCCGTCTCCCACCCCCTATATCTTAGTAGTCACCACATCCAGTCTGCCTACCTCCCTGATATATGCTAATGTTGCCCATCCCTCCTGACTCAGCATTAAAGAATCCACTTGCAATACAGGAAATGGGGGTTCGATCCCTGGGTGGGGAAGATCCCCTGGAAGAGGGCATGACAACCCATTCCAGTATTCTTGCCTAGAGAATCCCATGGACAAAGGAGCCTTGTGCGCTGCAGTCCATAGGGTCGCAAAGAGTCAGACAAGACTGAAGCGACTAAGCATGCACACAGCACATCCTTCTAACTATTCCTCCAGTCACTGCCACCACCCTGGTCCAGGTGACTGGATTGCACTAAAACCTTCCTCCTGGTCCCTGGGATCTGCCTCTGGCACCCTATAGGCCATCTTCTGCCCAGCAGCAAGTGTGTGCTCTGAAAGACTGAATTGACCACATGGGTCCCCATGAGCTCCCTGTCCTCATCCAGCAGTGGGAGCTCTGGACACCCCTGTAGCCAGCCACCTGGGTTATTACAGCCAAGCAACTACCTGTGAAGTCAGCACAGCAGAACTTCTAGACTCCCCAGTGAGGCTGGTAAAAGGCTACAAACCCAGCTGGGCAAAGCCGGAACAAGGACACAGGTCTTCCAGCCCCTAGCCCAGAGCTTTCTTGACAGGACACCCTGTGCTCCTCAGATTTATTCCCAAGGCTCTTTGGAATCGTCAACAGTTTAGAGAATGGAGGGTCCCACAGGCCTGATAGCTCAGAGTAAAGAAGCCGTCAGACCTTGCCTTGTGGTCATCTCCTCACTTCCTCCAAATTCCAGGTGCCCTCCCCAAATCGTACTGCCTAGGGGAATGCTGCAGGGGCCACAAATCAAACTTTCATCCCTGGGGCAGGACACCCCAGAAACAGGAGTGTCAGGGCCGGGCAAAGAGCCCTGTGAGGAGTTTGTTCTGCTTGTTTGGCCCTGACCCAGGTTCCCTCCTTGCCTCCCCAAGCCGAGCACGCTGGCCCATGTACCCCAGAGATGAGGATCATCCATGCACGATTGGTGATTGGAGACCGTGATGAGGGGTGTGGCTGGGCCTCGGTTCTCGATGAGATCATACAGCACCTCCTTGTTGTGGACGGTGAGGTGGTTCATGCACTCTGAGGGGAGACGGGCAGGGTCGGGATCTTGGCTTCCTTTCCCCGGGGGCCCAGGGCTCCCCCCTACCAAGCCAGCCCCTGCCAGTGCCCCGAACCCCAACTCTGGCTGGGCGTGGAGCCCCGCGGCCGACCCTGCCTCGGCTGTGGGCCCACTCACTGGTCCAGAAGCAGCTGTAGGTGCCCACCAGGCCCATGACGACGCTGCTGGCCAGGGTCCAGGTGAGCGGCGGCACTGCGGGGAACGGCCATTTCACGTGGAGGGGCATCTCCCCCCGCGACCCAGCTTCCGCCACAGCCCCCAGCGGCCCGGCGCTCCCCTTGCCCTGGGGCAAGCCTATAGGGGCCGCTCTAGGTCTACGTCCTCAACCGCTCGGGAGCCGGGTCACTAACAGGCCCACGGACGGGCGCCGCAGCTCGGCGCGACAGGGCACTCGACCAAGGTCACCTCGCGGGTCGGGCCTGAACCGGGCCTGGCCCCTGCCTCGCTCTCGCGTCACCCACTAGCCGTCCCGGAACCAAGAAACTGGGAGCGCACTCAAGAGCCAGGGAGGATGGCGGCGGTAGCCGCGAGCTCCGCGGACCCGCCGGAAAGCAAGACTGCGGTGGCACCGGGCTCGACCGCCGACTGTCGTAAAACGCGCTCAGGCCGCTTGATGGCAGCGATGACGGGCTCACGGGCGGCTCGGCCCCGCCGCGCCGCGCCGCCGCTACCGCCACGCCCCGGCGCAGGAGGGGCTTTAGCCCCGCCCCCTTCAGAGTCCACGTCCCTTTTGTCTACTTTGTTCGTCCTTGGAAAAGTCTCCGTGACTAACGGGCTGCCGGCACGTTTATCTGACGCCACTCAAGGTCGGGGTTGGCAGAGCCCTTTTAGCTTTTTCCCCTTTGTTTTCATTAATTTCACCTAACATGGAATTAACTACTTTATAGCATTTTTATTATATAGATTATTTTATGAATGTACCATATGTAATGTTATTAAACTATGTAATTTTACATAATTACCTACGTACACTGCAAAATTCAGACCTAAATTGAAGAGAGTAGGGAAAAACCACTAGACCAATCAGGTAGGACCTAAATCAAATCCCTTACACTTGTACAGTGGAAGTGACAATAGATTCAAGGGATTAGATCTGATAGAGTGCCTGAAGAACTATGGATGGAGGTTCATAACATTGTACAGGAGGCAGGGATGAAGACATTCCCCGAGAAAAAGAAATGCAAAAGGCAAAATACTTGTCTGAGAAGGCCTTACAAATAGCTGAGAAAAGAAGAGAGGGAAAAGGCAAAGGAGAAAAGGAAAGATATACCCACCTGAATGCAGAGTTCCAAAGAATATCAAGGAGAGATAAGAAAGGCTTCCTAAGTGATCAATGCAAAGGAATAGAGGAAAGCAATAGAATGGGAAGACGAGATCTCTTCAAGAAAAGTAAAGATACCAAGGGAACATTTCATGCAAAGATGGGCACAATAAAGGAGAGAAATGGTATGGACCTAACAAGCAGAAGATATTAAGAAGAGGTGGCAAGAATACACAGAAGAACTATACAAAAAATATCTTAATGACCCAGATAACCACGATGGTATGATCACTCACCTAGAGCCAGGTATCCTGGAGTCTGAAGTCACGCAGGCCTTAGGAAGCATCACTAGGAACAAAGCTAATGGAGGTGATGGAATTCCAGGTGAGCTATTTCAAATCCTAAAAGATGATGCTGTGAATGTGCTGCACTCAATATGCCAGCAAATTTGGAAAACTCAGCAGTGGCCACAGGACTGGAAAAGATCAGTTTTCGTTCCAGTCCAAAAGAAAGGCAATGGCAAAGAATGTTCAAACTACCGCACAATTGCACTCATCTCACATGCTAGCAAAGTAATGCTCAAAATTCTCCAAGTGAGGCTTCAACAGTACATGAACTGAGAACTTCCAGATGTTTAGCAGGATTTAGAAAAGGGAGAGGAATCAGAGGTCAAATGTCCATCTGATGGATCATACAAAAAGCAAGAGAGTTCCAGAAAAACATCTGCTTTATTGACTACACCAAAGCCTTTGACTGTGTGGATCACAACAACAAACTGTGGAAAATTCTTCAAGAGATGGGAATACCAGACCACCTGACCTGCCTCCTGAGAAATGTGTATGCACGTCAAGAAGCAACAATTAGAACTGGACATGGAACAATGAACGGGTTCCAAATTGGGAAAGGAGTATGTCAAGGCTGTATATTGTCACCCTGCTTATTTAACTTATATGCAGAGTACATCATGTGAAATACCAGGCTGGATGAAGCACAACCTGGAATCAAGACTGCCAGGAGAAATATCAGTAACCTCAGATAGGCAGATGACACCACCCTAATGGCAGAAAGTGAAGAAAAAATAAAGAACCTCTTGATAAAGGTGAAAGAAGAGAGTGAGAAAGCTGGCTTAAAACTCACCATTCAAAATACTCAAATCATGGCAGCCGGTCCCATCACTGCATGGCGAATAGATGGGGAAACAATGAAAACAGTGACAGACTTTATTTTCTTAGGCTCCAAAATCCCTGCAGATGGTGATTGCAGCCATGAAATTAAAAGACACTTGCTCCTTGGAAGAAAAGCAATGACCAACCTAGACAGCATATTAAAAAGCAGAGACATTACTTTGCCAATAAAGATCCATCTAGTCAAAGCTGTGGTTTTTCCAGTAATCATGTATGCATGTGAGAGTTGGACTGTAAAGAAAGCTGAGCACCGAAGAATTGATGAAACTACATACAATTTTATTTAATTACCATATTATAGAATTGCACTGTATGAATGTATGTTTGTAATATAATGTCATATGTGATGTTATATGCAATGTATATATAACATACATATATGCAATGTATGCATATAACATACAATAGGAAATATATATAACAGTATCATATATCATTTAGTATTGATACATCCACAATGTTGTCAGCCATTTCCGACTAGTTCCAGACATGTTCATCACCTAAAAAGAAAGGCCTGTACTCCTTAAGCAGTATATTTTTAATTTTTATTTTTTAAAGCACAGCATGACTTCTTGTATTTAAAAAACATTTCCCCACCAATTTCCTGGCGGTCCAGTGGTTAGGACTCCGCGCTCTCACTGCCAAGTGTGCAGGTTCTGTCCTTGGTCCGGTAACTAAGTACCTGCAAGGTGTGGCGAGGCCAAAAAATTTAAAAATGCCCAAACCTTCTGCTCATCACCACCCCCAATCCACAAGTGGGTAGGCGGGGAAGACCGCACTACAAAGCAGCCAGTGAGGACTCACCGCCGGGCCGCAGAACCCGCGCGAGTCGCCCACTTGTCCCAGCAACGACCCCCACGGGGACTCTTCACGCGGTCTGCCCTGGGCTCCACCTACACCGCGCATTCCTGCGCCCGCTCGCCTGCGGCCACGCAGAGAACCTAGGAGTGCGCGGCCCGAAGACTTGGAGAAAAGGCTCTTGTCTTGGAGGGGGGCGGTGCGGTGGGGAGCGCCCAGGCTCGCCGCGGGGCTCCCCTCGGTGCGCCAGGCGCTCCAGGTCGGGCGTCTTCGCCACCAGATTGCGCCCAGGGCCGGCTCTGAGTCACGGCTCGCCCCGCGCCTCCGAGTCTCCGCCGCCTTGGCCACCGCCGGCGCCGGGTCCCTCGCGGGCGGGGAAGGCGGAGTCTGCTGGGAAGGCGGTCGGCCGGGTCAGCACTTCCCAAGCCTCCGGGCCGCCCTCCCTTCCACCGCCGAGGCGGAGCCAGGGCCACGCCCGCTCGCCGGGAAGGGTGAGGCCGGCGAACTGGCCTCGACGGGGCGGTCAGCGGATCGGCGGCGTCTTCCTCTGCTGTCTCCTTCCGTCTCTGGCCCAGGCCGGCGCTGCGATTCCGTGGGGGCTGTCGCGATCAGCTCACAGAGCAGAAAAGTGTGGAGACGACCCGGTCTGCGCAGGTATGGGCGCCCGTTGGCCAGAGGGGGAAGTAGAAAGTGGCCCCCAGCCTGGGAAGGCCAGCCGGGAAGGGGATTCCAGGGCTGGGGCTCAGGGCTGGTGTTGGGAGACCTGACCCGCTTTGAGCTGAGGCCAATGTGTAAGTGAAGTCGCTCAGTCGTGTCCGACTCTTTGTGACCCCATGGTAGTCCATGGAATTCTCCAGGCCAGAATACTGGAGTGGGTAGCCTTTCCCTTCTCCAGGGGATCTTCCCAGCCCAGGGATCAAACCCAGGACTCCCGCATTGTGGGCGAATTCTTTCCCAGCTGAGCCACAAGGGAAGCCCAAGAATACTGGAGTGGGTAGCCTATCCCTTCTCCAGGGGATCTTCCTGCTCCTGGGATCTGAACCAGGGTCTCCTGCATTGCAGGCGGATTCTTTACCAACTGAGCTATCAGGGAAGCCATGAGGGCAGGAACTCTCTAGTTCTTCTTGCCCTCCCCCCTCCTGGGAGCCCCTGGCCCCAGAGCCTCCAAGCCTGCGCTTGCCTGCCCAGGGCTGCCTAAAGACCCATGGGCATCCCAGAATAGGCACTGGGGCAGGAGCCCAAACTAGCATGAGTGACTCTAGCAGGTGGCTAGAGAGAAACAGGCAGGGGGCCCAGACAGGGAGAAAGTCAGCCCAGGGAGGAAGGTCACAGAAGCAACAGAGAAAAGCCAGCAGAGGGAAGTAGCCAGACTGACATGGCTGTGTAAGGGTGACACCAGCAGGAAGTGGGCTTTGGTCGCAAAGAGTCGGGACACGACTCTGGCTGACTTGAATCCAACAATTATACTGCTGGGAGTTTGTCTTAAAGATCATGTCTGGCAGCTGGGGAGAAAGAAATGCACCAAGATGGTCCTCCTGGTTGCTGATGGTGGTGAAAAGGTAGAATCAACTCTAAGGTTGAACCCCGGTGTGCTGCTGGTGGGAATGGAAGATGAGGCAGCCACTGTGGAAAATAGTATGACATTCCTCAAAAAAAAAAAAAAAAAGAATTACCATTTTATTGTTGTTGCTCAGTCGTGTTCGACTCTTTGCGATCCTATGGACTGCAGCACACTAGGCTTCCCTGTCCTTCACCATCTCCCAGAGCTTGCTCAAACAAACTCATGTCTGTTTTCATCCTGTTGTCCCCTTCTCCTCCTGCCTTCAAGCTTTCCCAGCATCAGAGACTTTTCCAGTGAGTCAGCTTTTTGCATGTGGTGTCCAAAGTATTGGAGCTTTGGCTTCAGCATCAGTCCTTCCAATGAATATTTAGGACTGATTTCCGTAAGGATTGACTGGTTTGATCTCCTTGCCGTCAAAGGGACTCTCAAGAATCTTCGCCAGCACCACAGTTTGAAAGCATCAATTCTTCAGCACTCAACCTTCTTTATGGTTCAACTCTCACATTGGTACATGACTACTCAAAAAACCATAGCTTTGAGTAGACTGACCTTTGCTGGCAAAGTAATGTCTCTGCTTTTTAATATGCTGTCTAGGTTGGTCATTGCTTTTCTTCCAAGGAGCAAGTGTCTTTGAATTTTAAGGGGCAGTCACCATCTGCAGTGGTTTTGGAGCCCAAGGAAAGAAAGTCTGTCACCATTTCCATTGTTTCCCCATCAGTTTGCCATGAAGTCATGGGACTGGATGTCATGATCTTAATTTTTTGAATGCTGAGTTTTAAGCCATCTTTTCACTCTCCTCTTTCACTTTCATCAAGAGGCTCTTTAGTTCCTCTTCACTTTCTGCCATTAGGGTGGTGTCATCTGCATATCTGAGGATATTGATATTTCTCCTGGCAATCTTGATTCCAGCTTGTGCTTCATCCAGCCCAGCATTTTGTATGATGCACTCTGCATATAAGTTAAATAAGCAGGGTGACAATATACAGCCTTGCTGTACTCCTTTCCCAATCTGGAACCAGTCCATTGTTCCATGCCCGGTTCTAACTGTTGCTTCTTGACCTGCATACAGATTTTTCAGGAGGCAGGTAAGGTGGTCTGGTATTCTCATCTCTTTAAGAATTCTCCAAAATAAGAATTTTCCACAGTTTGTTGTGATCCACACAGTCACAGGCTTTAGCGTAGTCAATGAAGCAGGAGTAGATGTTTTTTTCTGAAATTCTCCTGCTTTTTCTATGACCCAATGGATGTTGACAATTTGATCTCTGGTTCCTCTGCCTTTTCTAAATCCAGCTTGTATATCTGTAAGTTCTCAGTTCATGTACTGTTGAAGCCTAGTTTGGATAATTTTGAGCATGACCTTGCTAGCATGACAAATGAGTGCAATTTTGTGGTAGTTTGCACATTCTTTGGTATTGCCTTTCTTTGGGATTGGAATGAAAACTGAAAACCGAACTCTTCTGGTCCTGTGGCCACTACTGAGTTTTCCAAATTTATTGGCATTTTGAGTGCAGCACTTTCACAGCATCATCTTTTAGGATTTGAAATAGCTCACCAGGAATTCCATAACCTCCACTAGTTTTGTTCGTAGTGATGCTTCCTAAGGCCCACTTGACTTTGGACTCCAGGATGTCTGGCTGTAGGTGAATGATCATACCATTGTGGTTATCTGGGCCTTTAAGATCTTTTTTGTATAGTTTTTCTGTGTATTCTTGCCACCTCTTCTTAATATCTTCTGCTTCTGTTAGGTTCATACTGTTTCTGTCCTTTATTGTGCCCATCTTTGCAGGAAATGTTCCCTTGGTATCTCTAATTTTCTTGAAGAGATCTCTAGTCTTTCCCATTCTGTTGTTTTCCCCTATATCTTTGCAGTGATCACTGAGGAAGGCTTTCTTATCTCTCCTTGCTATTCTTTGGAACTCTGCATTCAGATGGGAATATTTTTCCTTTTCTCCTTTGCCTTTCACTTCTCTTCTTTTCACAGCTATTTGTAAGGCCTCCTCAGACAACCATTTTGCCTTTTTGCATTTCTTTTTCTTGCGGATGGTTTTGATCATCATCTCTTGTACAGTGTTACAAACCTCCGTCCATAGTTCTTCAGGCACTCTGTCTATCAGATCTAATCTCTTGAACCTACATGATGCAGCAATTTCACTTCTGGATACTTAATGAAGAGGATTGAAAGTAGGAGCTTGAAGAGATATTTGTAGATTCATGTTCACAGCAGCATTATTGACAGTAGCCAAAAGGTAGAAGCAACCCAGTGTCTATGGATAGGTGAATAGATAAAATGTGGTCCATCCATCCTGTGGAATGTTATTTAGAATTTCAAAAGAGCATTCTGAGACCTGCTACATTGTGGATGTAATGAGGACAGTATGGTCAGTGAAATCAAACAGTCACAGACAGCTACTGTATGACTCCACTTGCATGAGGTGCCTAGAGGAGCCAGATTCCTAGAGACAGAAAGTAAGGATGGTGTGGGCCACAGGCTGGGGGAGGGAAGGGGGGTTATTGTCTAATGGGGACAGAGTTTCAGTTTGGGGAGATGATGAAGTTCTGGGGATGGATGGTGGGGATGGTTGCACAACAAGGTGAAGGTGCTTCACGCCACTGAACTGTTCAGTTAAAAATGGTTCAGATGGTAAACTCAATGCTATGTGTATTTGATCGCAATGAAAAAGAAGAAGACTGAAAAAGAGCTTCCGACATACATACTGATGTTGGAAAGTATCCACAAGGAAGAAAGGTAGGACATGTGTGATGGTGGCAGCACAGGGAAACTGGTTCTGGGTAGCAGGATGAGCATCACTTTCTCTGTTGCATATTACCATGTCCTTCTGGAACTAGAACTGTGCGCAACTGGGACCTGAACCTGGGGCAACCTGGATTCCTCTGGAGGGTTCCAGAAGCCCATACACGGCCATGCTCTGCTCCTGCTCCTCCTCTTGGCCAGTGGGGCTGAGACCTTTCGCATCTGTGCCTTCAATGCGCAGCGGCTGACACTTGCCAAGGTGGCCAGGGAACCTGTGCTCGACACCTTAGTGAAGGTCAGTTCATCCCTGAAGGGAAGCCGGGCCCCTGAGGACCATGACCCAAAGCCCCTAGCCCTGTCTGACCAGGGGCATGTCCCAGAGAAGAGGGGGACATCAGGAGACATGGTGTGGCAATGTGGAACAGCACCTTCCTTCCCTGTCATTGGCCTCAGTCTCCTCCTCCGTGAAATGGGTGCAGTGTTGATGGCGATGGCATTCCATCTTCTCCCAGGGCTTTTCTAGCCTCATGGCTCTCTTGGGGCTGCAGCCAGCGTGTTATGACACTCATGGCCACACCACTGCCCGGTCCCCAGAGAGACCACCCTTCTCCCTGGGCAGCTGACCCTGAGTGGGGCTAGCCTTCCTGGTTTCCTGCAGATCCTGGCTCGCTGTGACATCACGGTGCTGCAGGAGGTGGTGGACTCTTCTGACAGTGCCATCCCCCTCTTGCTTCGAGAACTCAATCGGTGAGGAGGGCTCTGTGGGTCTTAAGGGAGGCCCCCCGCCCCAGAGCCTCAGGGTCGCTGACCCCAGGTCCCCTTTCCTGGCAGATTTGGTGACTCTGGGCCCTACGCCTCCCACAGCAGCCTCCTGCTGGGGCGCAGCACATACAAGGAGAAGTACGTGTATATCTACCGGTGAGCACAGACAGAGACTGAGGTGGCCTGGACGCTTGGCGCTGTGTAGTAGCCACAAGGGTGGCCCTCATCTTCACATCGTACTTCTCATCAGAGGTGTTATCCCGGGGTCTTCCCGTTCTCTAGCCCAGACAGGTTTGGTGCCCATGTTTCCCTCCAGCAGTATGTCTTCCTTCCCCAAGCATAGACGTGGGCACCCCATGCCTCCCCCCTGTGGAAGCCACTGGGGCTCAGGGCAAGGGTGGCCCCCTCTTTGGGAGTGACTGGTTGCAGCTCCTGGGAAGAGACTCCCTGGGGACCTGTCTTGAGTCCTGGGCAGACGCAGTTTCTGGAAACAGCCCTCAATCCCTGGGAGGACAGCCTGGGGGGTCAGGATTGAGAGGGCAAGAGTGGCCGTCGGGGATGGAGACCTGCCATTCGGCCTAAGAAGGGAGGAAGTCTCAGCCAGGCTGCAGCCCGGATTAAGCTGGGACAGACGTGCTAAGGGAAAGAACCAGTCACAGAACACTACGTATTATTTGATTCCATTCGCATGATGTGTTCAGCAGAGATGGAAAACAGATCAGTGGCTGAAGGGGAGGGGAAAGGAGACTGCTCATGAGTGATGTTTCTTTGGCGTGCTAAGACTATTCTGAAATTGATTGTGGTGATGGTTGCACAACTTTGTGCGTTGCCACTGAACTGTGCATGTTAGACAAGGTGCTTTTATAGTAAGTGAATTCTAGCTCAATCTAAAAGAAGTTCTAGAAAGAAGGGCTGGAAGGCTGTGCTTCCATGAAATAGAGCTGCTGGTGGTGGGTCCCCCTCCCTGAGTGCCAGTTCTGATGCGGGCACTTGCAGACCAAGAGCAGTGACACAGGGCCACTGCTTCTTGTCCCTGGTCCACCAGGTCACATGAGGCAGAGGTTCGGGACTCCTACGTGTACGAGGATCAGGATGACCTCTTTACCCGGGAGCCCTTTGTGTGCTGGTTCTCTTTACACAGCAAGGGTAAGAGGAGGGGGTAGAACGGTGGTCCCACTATGGGGGAGCAGGAAGCGGGGTCTGGAGGGTTCTGCTGGGGGGCGGGGGGGGGTCGGTCATCCGGCAGGGACCAGGCCGGGGAGGGCCAGGAGTGGCTGGGAGCCCTGTGTCCCTGGGATCTTGCAGTTCTTCCCAGCCTGGTGCTGGTCCCACTGCACACCACTCCGAAGGCCGTGGAGACAGAGCTGAATGCCCTGTATGACGTGTTTCTGGATGCTTCCAGGCGCTGGCAGACCAAGGTAAGGCTGGGCCGATTCTATGGAGGGAGGAGGGCCAGGGCAGCTGGGTGGTCGGGCCCAATGGCTGCCTGCATCTCCAGGATGTGATCCTGCTTGGGGACTTCAATGCTGACTGCGCGTCGCTGACCAAAAAGCGCCTGGATGACCTAGTCCTTCGGACTCAGGCCGGCTTCCACTGGGCCATCGCTGACGGCGTGGACACTACGGTGCGGGCTAGCACCCACTGCACCTATGACCGCATTGTGCTCCACGGGGAGCACCTCCAGAGCCTGCTGCGTGGCGCAGCCGCCTTCGACTTCCCCCAGAGCTTTGGGCTCACTGAGCAGGAGGTAAAGCAGTGGTGAGGCCACAATGGGCTCCCCGAGAAGCCCCTCGGGCCTGAGACTGATGCTTTGTCCCCCTCTGCCCGCCCCCAGGCCCTCAACATCAGTGATCACTACCCTGTGGAGGTGGACCTGGCGCTGAGCCAGGCAGCGCATGGGGTCCAGCCCCCCGGCCTGGCCACTCTGTGGCTGTCACTGCTGCTGCCCCTCCTGGCCCTCCAGCTGGGCCTGGTGGCCTGAAGCCACTGCGTACCTGCTGCCCCAATGTGAGGACTGTCCTGTCTTCTGGACTCAAAGCCCTGCCCTGCTCCTAGCCTGCCCTGGTGCCACCCCCCTGTGTGCCTTCGCTTTGGGTGTGTCCTCTGGTCGGGCCTGTGCCTGCCTGTCATCAGAAGGTGGAAAAGGCAGGTGGGGCCCTGGGGCTGGACCCATGCCACTTGTCCCCAGGGTAGTGTCAAGAATGACAGTAGGCTGGGGTAGGGGGTGAGGGGCTCAGGAGAGGTGATCTTGGCTCAAGGGCAGGGCTCAGAGAAGGGAATCGCAACAGATCAAAGGATTTTATCCTGAGAAAACCATCCACTCCAAGAATAGAAAGCCAGATGACACAGACATTACATGTGTGTAGCAGACGTGCCAAAAGGTCATCTTTAACATACACAAGACTCCTAGGAAAAAGTATTAAGACCCCAGGAGATACAAGGATAGAGATCAGCAGTTTATACACACACACACACACACACATAAACTAGAAAACAACAGGAGATACAAGGGTAGAGATCAGCAGTTTACAAACAGACACACACACATAAGAAAACAACAGCAAGTGGTCAAACTCATTGTAATTTAACCAGATGCTGTAACACCTCTGGCCAAATCCATGTTCAGAACCACAATGCAATCTGGCCCCTACCACTCAGGGTGTGGTCAAGCACTGCCTAGAAGAGGCTGGTCACCAAGGCTATAGATGCACACAAAGTATCTATAGAAACCAGTCATCATGTAACAATTATAGTTTGTAAATATGCAGTCCTATGGGGGGTAAAAGGACACACAGCAAGTTAATAGCCCCATTTAGTGTTTTGTCAGCACAGAACTCTTCCCCACCTCCCTTTTCCAGAAAACAGACCTCATTACAAATCTGGACATCAGATCCATCATACTGTGAACTATCTGTGATCTAGAAACATCTACTTGAGGTACAAGGGTGGCTCAGCTAATCAAGAAAACGCCTGCAATGCGGGAGACCTGGGTTCCATCCCTGGGTTGGGAAGATCCCCTGGAGGGCATGGCAACCCCCTCCAGTATTCTTGCCTGGGAGATCCATGGACACAGGAGTCTGGCAGGCTACAGCCTCCAAGGTCACAAGAGTCAGACTCAATTTAGAGACTAAACATTTCCGCCATAGCAACTTGATGTCAGGGGTGGTGGCCCTGAAAATGAAGTCCTATAAGGGGTGGTGGACTAGGCTTAAGATGGGGGAGGGCAACAAGGTTTCTCAACAACTCTAAAGACAGGAAAAGGTGGTTAGGCACAGGACAGATGTTTACTCTAGGGCTAACTGGACGACCCCCACCTCCAGGGCTGTCTGGTGAAGTTCCACAGCAGCCTAAGGCCAACATTAGACCACAAGCCCTTTTCCATCATCCAGGGTGTGTGCTTCAGTGTTCCACATACAGGTCAGGACTTCAGAACTGACTGCCTGGGGTCAAGGCATGTACCTCACTGGCCTTACTGTCAACTGGCCAGCTTGTCAGCCTTCTTCTGAAATGACAGCAACCCTTGGGGCTTCCAGAGGTTCCCCACCCACCATGAATTCAGATGCAAAGACAGATGGACAGGAAATAGCATTTATTGGTGAGCGTGATTAAGGAGGGAACAGAGCTGATGCTCATGAGTGCAGGGCCCGCCATTTGTCCAGGGGACCACGATTAGGGATGTATTTGACCCCACAGCCGTCCGGGATGAGTCGCTTTTCTGCCACCATGTTCTCAAATTCATCCGCATTGAACTTGGTAAATCCCCACTTCTTGGAGATGTGGATCTAGAGAGAGATAGAAACAACTGAATCATGGGCCCTGAGGCCAGGAGCAGAGAAAGGGGAGATCAAGGCTGCAATGTTCCTTACCTTCTGACGGCCAGGGAACTTGAACTTGGCCCGGCGGAGGGCTTCAATCACATGCTCCTTGTTCTGCAGCTTGGTGCGGATGGACATTATGACCTGGCCAATGTGGACCCTGGCCACTGTGCCCTGGGGCTTTCCAAAGGCACCACGCATACCTGTCTGGAGTCTAGATTGAGAAACAGCAGGCCAGTCATGAATGCCCACTAGGAAGAGTTGTCTCCAAGGTCCCTTAGGGCTACCTGTACAGGCAACAGGTTGCATACACTACCAAGGAGGCTGCTGTTTGCAGCCATTGCACACTGGGCCCCCATGGGGAAAAGAGCACAGTCGGCTTAATTGGCTGCAAAGAACAGAGAACTGAAAAACAGACTAGCTAGAGTCCCTGCAAGGTGCCATTGGACTCCTCTGAAAGCCAACCAACCTATGACCACCCCAGCAACCTGCTTGCTTGCAGGTTATGTCATCAGGTGCAAAGAGGAGCTATTCCCACAGAAGCACCTCGCAATGTTGCCCAGAGCCATGATGCCTTTTGAGCTTCTTTCTGGGACTCTGGGTTGTTCAATGTCCACTGAGGCCCACTTGCTAGCACTTTGGCCTGGCTTTGCTGTGGGTCAATCTCTGTGGGGCCACCTCTCTGCCCTGGTTGATGAAAATCATCAAGCCCAAAGTAAAGGTCTCAGGATGCAGCTCACCTATCAGCTCCAGCGCAAGACAACATCTTGTTGATGCGGATGACATGGAAGGGGTGGAGCCGCACTCGGATGTGAAAACCATCTTTGCCACAGCTTTTCACCATGTACTTGTTGGCACAAATACGGGCAGCCTCCAGGGCTACGGGAAGACAAAATGCCACAGAAGCATTTACCATGACTCTCTGTCTTGGTGGGATGAGTTTAGCAAACCGGCTAACGATTGGGCACTTGTGATTAATAAGCTGATCATTTCAGTGCAGTGAGTTCCAGGTTTGGCTGGGGGGAACGGCACATACAAGGAACCGGGCAACACTAACAAGGAAGCCTGCCTCACCTTCAGAGGAGAGCTGCTCATACTCATCTGACACCATGTGGCCACAGAGTGGGAACTCATCCACTTTGGCCTTCTTACGCCCCAAGTCGAAGATGCGGATCTTAGCATCTGGAAAAAAAAAGACAAGACAACCTTGCTTAGTGTGGGAGTCCCATAAGAAACTAGGTCATCCAAACCTGTTTGGAAGCTTTGTCCCTACTTACCAGGGACACCTCGGCAGAAGCGGGACTTTGGGTACGGCTTGTTCTTACAATACCGGTAACTGCAGGGAAGAGGACCCAGGTTAGAGAGGGTTCATAAACGAGCTCTACAACATGCACGTTGAGAGTTTCACACATGTTAATCTCCAAGCTTGGTCTCCTTTACAGGAAATGGGCATTAAAGCAAGTCACCCATGACAGGAGATTAAAAAATAAAATACCATCCTCGATCCTGTTGTTTTAAACGTCATATAATTCTAACATTCTGAAATACACTTTCTCGGTTTAAATAGAAAATAGCACAGTTCAAGCCATCCACCTAAATGGACTTTGGAGCACGTGGCATTAAGTTCGCCTCCAAGCAATGTGAAGGGCTCCCGGCGCCCCCTGCAGGGCCGAGGCGGCTGAAGCCACTTTTCCGGGACTGCCGTTGGCATCCGAGGCGCCCACATCGCACGTCGCCTGGAAATTAGATGGGAATGGTACAGAGGCCCCGAGAGGAAACTAAGCCGACGAATTTTCAAGTCCAGAAGGCGGGATGCAGGGTAGACCATCGTGTGTACCCCTACAATGGGGCCATCGTATGCAAAATTGGGTCAATCCACCGCTAAAACAAAATGGGGGAAGACCTCAAGTGACCTGGAATGTCTCAGAGAATACGCAGTCCGTCCCCAGGACAGAAAAGCCGCACCAGGGAGACCCCACCCCACTGTTACTTTTAACGGTTAAATGGCTGTCCTCTCGCTTCCCAGCAGTGAAAAAGGATGGAGTAGCACTCACCACCGGGCGGGGCGGCGGCCCATGGCGACACCAGGATCTTCAGTGGCTACAATGAAACAAAGTCGGAAAAGAAGTCGAACACAGGTATTAAACTAGAAGAAGTGGCAAGGGCACAGCCATACGCAGAGCCCGCGACTACTCACCGTGCCGAAGGGAAAGAGGCGCTCCCACCCCTGCGCAGGTCTTATATAGGCAGCCTATCTTCACGCGTAGGAACCATAGAGTCCAGGCGAGGACGCGTAGACGCTCTATCAGACTTCCGGACCATAGATGCAGCGATGCTCTGCGCCTGCGTGCGGTCGGAGCTGAGCACATGCGCAGACCGAGAAGGCGGCTGGGCTCCCGACCGCGGGAGGCCAGCTGGCGAATGGGGCTTTGCCACATCGGCGCGAGAACCCAGCTTCCGGCTGGCCATCTTGGGCGTAGAGCTCTTGCCCGAGGCTTTGCCGTAACTGTGAAAGACGTTATGTTCCTACAGTTGAAAGAAGTACTCTCAAGTGGGGGTTCACGGCGGCCACGTGCGTGTTCCCGGGCATCGCGGAGCCTGGGACAAGCCCTCTCCGCCTTCCCCAGCGCCCCAGAGCTCGGCAGGGACGCGCCCGGCTGGAGGCTCAGCCTGCATTCCTTTGTCGACCGGGAGGCCGAGGGGGAAGCCCGCCCCTGTCCCAGCCCCCGCAAAGAGTCTTGAACCCACTTGTCCGTGAGCAGTACCCATGTTCCCCTTCTCTGAAGACCCAGGGCGGGGCGGGAGAGCAGCGCCAACCCCAGGTGGTCTGCGCCTTCCCGCGAGAAAGGCCAAGGAAAAGACGCCACCGAGGTCCAGGGCTCAGGAGACCCCACCCGAGCACCGTTGGGCCTACCCTGTCCCTTGCAAGAAATGAGACGTTGTTCTCCACAGGGTGCCTTGAAGAAGGGGAAAGTAAGCTGGTGATCCCCCTCAGATGGCAAAGGAACACTGTCAGTCCTGGGCTGCGCCCCAGTCCTGGCCTCTGAGAGCTGCCTTGACCGGTACTCCTGGGAGATTCCACACTCCCAGGGCCCAGAATCTGGTACTCAATGCTCCATGCCCCCCAAAACACACACACACCCGCGATGCGGTTCTTTTTGTTCCCTGCCCACTGAATTCCAGCACCTCCTAAGTGTGCCTTTGAAATGTTTACAGATAAAGCAAGGATCCTTCCCCCACCAACCCAAGGATAGTATCCAGAGAAGTGTGCAGAACTAATGTTCCTACCACCAGGGATCTGAACGTCTGCCAGAGGGGCCCAGCCTTCTAGAGGTGAGGACCGCAGGAAGGTAAGGAAGTTTTGAAGGCATCCCCATGTCACTTGACAGATGTGACGCACCTCTTCTCCAGGACGGCCTGTCACTTTAGTGCATGGGTCCTCTAGGAAGGCGTGGGAAGATTTGCTGTGTGCACTTCCAGCTGTGGCACGGGGTCTTTCTGAGGGAACTTGATCTCTCATTCCATCCAGAGGCCTTACCTCTGGAAATGGGGTGAGATGTGACTATCCGTGGGGGCAACTCAACTCAGGTTTTTGGCTCCAAGAACTAGAACATTTAGGGTTGTATAGTATACATCAGGCAGAGCTGGATCAGCTGTTGATACTGTTCACTCACTCATGTCTGAATCTTTGCAAACCCATGGGATGCAGCTTGCCAGGCTCCTCTGTCCTCCACTGTCTCCCAGAGTTTGCTCAAACTCATGTTCACTGAGTCAGTGATGCTATCCAACCATCTCATTTTTCTGTCACCCACTTCTCCTGCCCTCAGTTTTTCCACCATCAGGGTCTTTTCTAATGAGTTGGCTCTTCGCATCAGGAGAAAGGATTGGAACTTCAGTTTCAGCATCACTCTTTCCAATGAATATTCAGGAGTGATTTCCTTTAGGATTGACTGGTTGGGTCTCCTTGGAGTCCAAGGAACACTCAAGAGTCTTCTCCAGCACCACAGTTCCAAAGCAACAATTCTTCGGCGCTTAGCCTTCTTTATGGTCCACTCTCACATCCATACATGACTACTGGAAAAACCATAGCTTTGACAATATGGACTTTTGTCGCAAAGTGATGTCCCTGCTTTTTAATGTGCTGTCTAGGTTTGTCATAGCTTCCTTTCCAAGCAGCAAAGGTCTTTTAATTTCATGGCTGCAGTCACTGTCTGCAGTGATATAGAGCCCAAGAAAATAAAGTCTGTCATTATTTCCAATGTATCACATCTATTTGCCATGAAGTGATGGTACTGGATACTATTAACTTTTTTTTTTTAACTTTTTTTTAACTGTTTTTTGAATGATGAGTTTTAAGCCAGCTTTTTCACTCTCCTCTTTCACATTCACAAAGAGGCTCTTTAGTTCCTCTTGACTTTCTGACATAAGGGTGGGTGGTTCCTCTTGACTTTCTGACATAAGGGTGGGTGGTGTCATCTGCATATCTGAAATTATTGATATTTCTCACTGCAATCTTAATTCCAGCTTTTGCTTCACCCAGCCGGGCATTTCACATGAAGTACTCTGCATAGAAGTTAAATAAGCAGGGTGACAATATACAGCCTTGACATACTCCTTTCCCAATTTGGAAGCAGTCTGTTTTTCCATGTCTGGTTCTAACTGTTGCTTCTTGACTGGCATACAAATTTCTCAGGAGGCAGGTAAGGTGATCTGGTATTCCCATCTCTTTAACAGTTTTTTACAATTTGTTGTGATCCACATAAAAGCTTTAGCATAGGCAATAAAGCAGAAGTAGATGTTTTTCTGGAATTCACTTGCTTTTTCTATGGTCCAGCGGATGTTCGCAATTTGATCTCTGGTTCCTCTGCCGTTTCTAAATCCAGCTTGAACATCTGGAAGTTTTTGGTTCATGTGCTGTTGAAGCCTAGCTTGGAGAATTTTGAGCATTACTTTGCTAGTGTGTGAGATGAATGAAATTGTGTGGTAGGTTGAAGATTCTTTGGCATTGCCTTTCTTTGGCACTGGAGTGAAAACTGATCTTTAGCAGTGCTGCGGCCACTGCTAAGTTTTCCACATTTGCTGACATATTGAATGCAATACTTTCACAGCATCATCTTTTAGGACTTGAAATAGCTCAGCTGGAATTCCATCACCTCCACTAGCTTTCTTCATAGTGATGCTTCCTAAGGCCCACTTCACTTTACATTCCAGGATGTCTGGCTCTAGGTGAGTGATTGCATTATTGTGCTTATCTGAGTCATTAAGACCTGTTTTGTATAGTTCTTCTGTGTATTCCTGCCACCACTTAACTGCTTCTGTTGGGGCCGTACCACCTCTGTCCTTTATTGTGCCCACCTTTGCATGAAGTGTTTCCTTGGTATCTTTGATTTTATTGAAGAGATCTCTACATTTTCCTATTCTATTGTTTTCTCTGAATTTCTTTGCATTGATCACTGAGGAAGGCTTTCTTATCTCTCCTTGCTGTTCTTTGGAACTCTGCATTCAGATGGGTTTATCTTTCCTTTTCTACTTTGCCTTTTGCTTCTCTTCTTTTCACAACTATTTGTAAGGCCTCCTCAGACAACCATTTTGCCTTTTTGCATTTCTTTTTCTTGGGGATGGTCTTGATCGCCACCTCCTGGACAATGTCCCAAACCTCCATCCATAGTTCTTCAGGCAGTCTGTCTATCAGATCTAATCCCTTGAATCTGTCACTTCCATTGTATAAACATAAGATTTGATTTTCATCATACCTGAACGGTCTAGTGGTTTTCCCTACTTCCTTCAATTTAAGTCTGAATTTTGCAATAAGGAGTTCGTGATCTGAGCCACAGTCAGCTCCGGGCTTGTTTCTGCTGACTGTATAGAGCTTCTCCATCTTCAGCTGCAAAGAATATAATCAATCTGATTTCCATTTTGACCATCTGATGATATCCATGTGTAGAATCGTCTCTGGTGTTGTTGGAAGAGGGTGTTTGCTATGACTAGTGCATTCTCTTGGAAAAAATATATGCTCAATCTGATTTCAGTATTGACCATCTGGAGCAGGGTGCCCAACTATTTCTTCCCTAGAGGCGCTGTGGTCTTTCAGAGCTTTTCAGGGATACTAATGTTCCTGCTCCAATGGCTGTGTCAGTGCCTCACAGAAAAGAGCTGATTTCTCTCTCCGTAAGCTTTTGGATATGTACAAAATGAAGCAGGGCAAAGGCTAACAGAGTTTTGCAAGAGAACACTGGTCATAGCAAAAACCCTCTTACAACAACACCAGAGACGACTCTACCCATGGATATCAACAGATGTCAATACTGAAATCGGATTTATTATATCCTTTGCAGCCAGAGATAGAGAAGCTCTATACAGTCAGCAGAAACAAGACTGGAGCTGTGACTCAGATTATAAACTCCTTATTGCCAAATTCAGACATAAATTGAAGAAAGTAGGGAAAACCACTAGACCATTCAGGTATAACCTAAATCAAATCCCTTTCGATTGTACAATGCAAGTGACAAATAGATTCAAGGGATTAGATCTGATAGACAGACTGCCTGAAGAACTATGGACAGAGGTTCATGATATTGTGCAGTAAGTGGTGATTGAGATCATCCCCAAGAAAAAGAAATGCACAAAGGCAAAATGTGTGTCTGAGGAGGCCTCACAAATAGCTGTGAAAAGAAGAGAAGCAAAAGGCAAAGGAGAAAAGGAAAGATAAATCCATCTGAATGCAGAGTTCGAAACAATAGCAAGGAGAGGTAAGAAAGCCTTCCTCAGTATCACTGCAAGGAAACAGAGGAAAGCAATAGAATGGAAAAGACTAGAGATCTTTTCAAGAAAATTAGAGATACCAAGGGAACATTTCATGCAAAGACGGGCACAATAAAGGACAGAGGCAATATGGACCTAACAGAAGCAGAAGACATTAAGAAGAACTATACAAAAAAGGTCTTAATGACCCAGATAAGCATGATGATGCGATCACTTACCTAGAGCCAGACATTCTGGAGTGCAAAGTGAAGTGGGCCTTAGGAAGCATCACTATAAACAAAGCTAGTGGAGGTGATGGAATTCCAGCTGAGCTATTTCAAATCCTAAAAGATGATGCTGTGAAAGTGCTCCACTCAATATGTCAGCAAATGTGGAAAACTTAGCCGTGGCCACAGCACTGCCAAAGGTCAGTTTTAATTCCAATCCCTAAGAAAACCAGTGCCAGGGAATGTTCAACCTATTGCACAATTTCATTCATCTCACACACTAGCAAAGTAATGCTCAAAATTCTCCAAACTAGGCTTCAACAGCACATGAACCGAAAACTTCCAGATGTTCAAGCTGGATTTAGAAAAGGCAGAGGAACCAGAGATCAAATTGCTAACATCCACTGGATCATTGAAAAAGCAAGAGAATTCCAGAAAAACATCTACTTCTGCTTTATTGGCTACACTAAAGCCTTTGACTGTGTGGATCACAACAAATTGTGGAAAATTTTCAAAGAGATGGGGATACCAGACCTCATTACCTGCCTCTTGAGAAATCTGTATGCAGTTCAAGAAGCAACAGTTAGAACCAGACATGGAACAATGGACTGGGTTCCAAATTGGGAAAGGAGTATATTGTCAATAGCCAGCATCAAGGCTGTATATTGTCACCCTGATTATTTAATTTCTATGCAGAGTACATCATGCGAAATGCCGGGCTGGATGAAGCAGAAGTTGGAATCAAGATTGCCAGGAGAAATATCAGTAACTTCAGATATGTAGATGACACCACCCTTATGGCAGAAAGCTAAGAGGAACTGAAAAACCTCTTGATGAAAGTGAAAAAGCTGATTAAAATTCAACATTCAAAAAGCAACAATCATGGCATCTGGACCCAAGACTTTATGGCAAATAGATGAGGAAACAATGGAAACAGTGACAGAATTTATTTTGGGGGCTCCAGAATCACTACAGATTGTGACTGCAGCCATGAAATTCAAAGATGATTGCACCTTGGAAGAAAAGCTATAACAAACCTAGACAGCATATTATAAAGCAGAGACGTTACTTTGCCAACAAAGGTCCATCTAGTCAAAGCTATGATTTTTGCAGTAGTCATGTATGGATGTGAGAGTTGGACCATAGAGAAGGCTGAGCACCGAAGAATTGATGATTTTGAACTGTGGTGTTGGAGAAGGCCCTTGAGAGTCCCTTGGACTGCAAGGAGATCCAAGTAGCCCATCCTAAAGGAAATCAGTCCTGAATATTCATTGGAAGGACTGATGCTGAAGATGAAGCTCTAGTGCCTTGGCCACCTGATGCAAAGAACTGACTCATTGGAAAAGACCCTGATGCTCAGAAAGATTGAAGGCGGGAGGAGAAGGGGATGACAGAGGATGAGATTGTTGGATGGCATCACCAACTCGATGGAGATGAGCTTGAGCAAGCTCTTGGTGTTGGTGATGGACAGGGAAGCCTGGCATGCTGCAGTCCATGGGGTCGCAAAGAATCAGACACAACTGAGTGACTGAACTGTACTGAAGCCTTTGTATTCTTTCCTCCACCTCCTGTCAGGGCTTTTCTGGCATCAAAACCTATGAAATGCAGGTCAGCAGTAGGTCCAAGTATCAGTCAGCCACCCATGTGAAGTGTGTGCTAGACTACACAGCAGCTGCATGTCCTAATACTGATGCTTTCAATCAGAACCCTCTAGTAAATAGACCTCTAACAGTTAATCCACTTCATTGATTAGCACAGCTCACCTACTGAATCGAACTTCCTGAGAAGCTCCTACCACAAATGTGCGAATAAAGTTAAGCTGGTAGATAGCAGTGAAGTCTGGAAAATATTTACTGATGTATGAGCTATTTCCTGAAGGGTCAGACTTTGTGTCTGTCACCTCAGTCATGCAGTAATCGGACCCCACTTACAGGACTCATGGCAACAGGAGGTGGTGGCAGAGGGTCTGGAGGACAGTCAGTGTCCCCTTGCAAGGCATCAGCACCAGGTGAGGTAATGACACAGTCCTCAAAGGACAGAACGCCAGCCTCCCAGACACGGCTGGGCAAGCTACTTCCATCAGCAAGGGAGGCTCTGGGGGACTGGGGGCTTGCTGATTCTCAGCTTCCACCGAGGGCAGCCAGATATCCTGAGTCTCAGTTTCAAGGCCCCACTCGTCCATGCAGTGCCCTGCCTTTCACCTAGGAAATGCAGAGAGGCTGGGAATTCAAGCGACCTGGGGATTCTGCAACTGACACAGTGGAATGCTGTGTTTGATTTCCAGTCCCGTCAGCCCTACAGGCACAGGGGAATTTGCAGGATGCCATGGAAGAGCTGTGGCTGTCATCCTGTGACTTGAGCTGAGAGGTAAGGCAGGTGTCCTTGTCAGTTTCCTCCCAGGGACACTGCAGTGACTGCACAGCCCAGGCTTGGTCCCTGGCATTCCGTCCATGACAGTTCAGGGTAGCAGCTGCTCTGGCTCCTCGGGCACTTGCTGCCCTTGGCCCTTCACCCCATTCGAGTGCAGGGAGCAGAATGGTGAGACCCCCGCAGGTCATGGGTGCCTTGAGCCCAGGTGGTCACTCAGGGATGGCTCGGAGAGCTGAAGGCACGCAGCGAGTACAGGAAGCAGCTGTCACCCCAGACCCAGGGCAAGAATGGAAGGGGTTGATGTCATCAGAAGCCCGGAGGCCAGGATGAGGGGCCACGAAGACCGGCCCATCTCTCCTCCATGTCACTGCCTTGTCATCTTCTGAGTCATCTATCTGTGGTTTGATTCATCAGTTGAGATTCTTATTTCAAAGACTGATTTTGTTTCTAATGTCTAAAGTTCTTTTTTCGTTTTCAAATCCACCTAGACTTTTAGAATTTATATTTTGATTCCTTCTTTTGTATCTACTTTTTAAAGTTCTTTTTTAATTGGAGAATAATTGCTTTACAATATTGTGTTGGTTTCTGTCATATGTCAACAAGGATCAGCCATAGGTATACATATTTCCCCTTCCCTCTTGAACCTCCCTCCCACCTCCCACCGTGTGTGTCTCTTTTGGTGTCTTGGAGGCCAGTGAAGATTGGGGGAGTTGCAGTAGTCTTCATTCACAGGAATGCAGACAACTGGTAAATATCCATGAAAACTGCTCTCTGATCTCATGAGAATTCAAAGGTACTGTCTATTTCAAAGTCCCCCCTGATTAGGCACAAGAGTACAGGTGTTTCTCTTTCTCACCTCCTTCCTTTATAGACTGGTCCAAGGCCCGGGGATATTCACTGGGACTCACCTCCGATGCCTTCAGGACAAGCTGATGTGTGATACCATTGCCCAGGAAGCTCCCTGGGAGCCAGATGGAGAGTGTAGTCTGCAAAAGGGCTTCCCTGAGAGTTCGGTTGGTAAAGAATCCACCTGCAATGCAGGAGACCTCGGTTTGATTCCTGGGTTGGGAAGATGCGCAGGAAAAGGGATAGGCTACCCACTCCAGTATTCTTGGGCTTCCCTGGTGGCTCAGCTGATAAAGAATCCCACCTGCAATCCGGGAGAGCCGGGTTCAATCCCTGGGTTGGGAAGATCACTTGGTGAAAGGAAAGGCTACCCACCCAGTATTCTGGCCTGGAGAATTCCATGAACTGTACAGTCCATGGGGTCGCAAAAAATCAGCCACGACTGAGTGACTTTCACTTCACTTTACAGCCTGCAAAAGGAGGTTAGGCTTAGAGGCCAGTGTCCTTAACCACCCCTCCCTCCTGCTAGCTAGAGATTCAGAACAAACTGCTCAAGCCTTCCATGTCCTCATTTGCTCATCTGGAGAAGGGGGTGACATGCTACCGACTTCCTAGGGCCACCACGAGGGTGGGATTGGTGAGTCCAGGCCTGTAGCAGACACTCCCAGCCCTTACTGAAAATTATATCATCTGGCTTCTGACAGTGATGCCCTGGGGATGTAACAGGGCCACTCCTCTCTTTGAGGGACCTGCCAGTGTTTCATGAGGATAGGTGGTGTCTTCAATGTGAGTTTGCAGACCAGTCTTTAGCTGGCCCTCTGGGAGTCCTGAGTGGGAAGCCAGAGGTGAGGCATCCCTTCTGGGAGCATGCGCTCTGCCGGGAGCATGTGCTCTGCCAGGAGCCTGGCAATACGACCACAGTGTGAGGGTCGGGGGGAGCCTCCCTCAGCCAGTGGTTTGCTGAAGCCCCACTGTCTGTGGCAGAGGGATGGAAGCCCCTGCTTGCAGATGATGGGGACCAGTCTTCTGCTCACTCAGACCCATGCTGGGATGGACCCAGTTCTTTTACAGCCTTGTCCTTCCTTCTCACCGTTGGAGGTGACTGTTCAAGAACACTGGTTTTAGGTGGATTCTTGGTTCTTATTTGTGCTTTCCCCATGGATCTCACTTGCTCATCTGCGGGCCACCTGTGCATTTAAATAAATAATAAATAATGCATTAAAAAATACTCTCTTCTCAGTACACATTTCTTCATCTTTTCCCCAACTGAGTTGGCATCCCAGGAGGGCAGGGGCTGGGTGTCTGAGAGGCACTGGCCCCAGTCCTGGCCTACCTAGCCTGGGATCATATGACCCCACCAACACACACACAGTAGTGGGGCCTGCAGGACAGCAAGAATCAGCCAGCCTGGGTCCACGAAGCATTAGGTGTGGGAACTTGGAAAGTCTGCCCTGTGTCACATGACTCTCCTCACTTGAGGCAGGACAACTTTGTGCCCAAGATACACAACCCAGAAATCATCAATCCAGAGTTTAATAATTTGGTCGCATAAAACTGTGTAACTACTTGACAGCCAAAACCGGCCAGCCTAGTCTTTTGAGACAAGAGACGGGAATTCCACAGTGGTCCAGTGGTTAAGACCCCATGCTTCCACTCCAGGGGACGGGCTCGGTTCAATTCTTGGTCTGGAAATTAAGATCTGGCATGCCATGCTGTGCAGCCAAAAAAGGAGAGAGATCCCTTTCTTCCACAGCCACTAAGGTGCTCGGTCCTTCTGAGGAAGCCAAGGCCATTTTGGGGTGAGGCCCTCACTTCATCTGGAGACTGGCACTGAGCCAGCAGCCCCACTGAGCACTCGCCCGCACCATGGCCTCTGTCTCGGAGCTTCCTTGCACCTACTCGGCCCTCATTCTGCCCAGTGAGGTGATGGTCACAGAGGATAAGATCAGTGCCCTCGTTAAAGCAGCTGGTGTAAATGTTGACAGTTTCTGGCCAGGCTTGTTTGTAAAGGCCTTGGCCAGTGTCAGCATCAGCAGCTTCACCTGCCATGTGGGGGCTGGTGGACCTGTCCCGACAGCTGGAGCTGCACCACCAGAAGGTCCTGCCCCCTCCACCACTGCTGCCCAATCTGAGGAGAAGAAAGTAGAAACAAAGAAAAAAGAATCTGAAGACCCTGATGATGACATGAGCTTTGCTCTTTTTGACTAAACCTCTGTAGTAACTTCCCTGGTGGCTCAGGTAAAGCATCTGCCTACAATGTGAGAGACCCGGGCTCGATCCATGGGTCGGGAAGATCCCCTAGAGAAGGTAATGGCAACCCTCTCCAGTACTCTTGCCTGGAAAATCCCATGGATGAAGGATCCTGGTAGGCCACAGTCCGTGGGTTCGCAAAGAGTTGGACACAATTGAGCGACTTCACTCACTTTAGTAACACATTCAATAAAAAGCTGAGCTCTTTAGAGAGAGAGAGACTGAGAGAAAATCTCTGCAGTATATGGAACACAGGGCTAACAGCCCTGCTATATGCTGATCAGGGTCTTTTGGGGAGGCAGCTGCTTAGTATCAGTGAACATGTAAATGCCCATAGGTTTTGAACTGGCAGTTCCACTTAATTATCTTAGCAGGAGATTTACACATCTTCAGAGCTGCTAACAAACAAATAATAAGAAAAAGAATGGAAAAGGTAACACTACATGGGGATTTGTTACGTAAACTGTAGCACATGTGCTCCATCCAATATCTTGTGGCCAAAAATGAAATGAGCTATACTTTTGTGTACTGACATGGAAGAATTTTGCAGATACATTATTGCTAGTTAAAATCACACTGAATATACAGGATGTGTGTTTTTTTAACCTGAGTGAGGAACTATGTAGGTGATCCCATAGAAGAATATAGTTAGAGGTGAGAAACAGAATTGTTAACAGTGTTGCCTAAAACAATGTTTTGTAAAAACCTTCAATTATGTGCTTAAAAAATATCTGGGGTGGTAAGGAAAAATGGTCCAGCCACAGTGGAATGCAAATTGGCAGTTTCTTCCTAAGGACACAGCACTTGCACTGCTGGGCATTCATGCCAAAGAAATGGAAAATTCTGACCACAGGAAAGCCTGGATACAAATGTTCAAAGAAGATTTTTTCTAGAAACCTAAAAGTGGAAACGGGCAACATGTCCTTCAGTGGGTGAAGGCTCGAACAACTGTGGCTGACCTACACCAAGGAAGAAGCCTAGCAATACAAAGGGAAAACTGACTGCTGAAACCAACTAACTGTTGATTGAGATGGATGGATATCAAGGGCAGTGTGTGATTGAACAAAGGCCCATCCTGGGTTTCAAACTGCGAGCACATGGAGAGGCATGCAGCATCTCAGCTCCCCAACCAAACAGAAATCGAACCCAGGCCACCGGCAGTGGGAGTGTGGTGTCCTAACCACTGGCGCACGCGCGCATACACGCACACACACAGAGAACCCTGAGCAGCTTTCCGATGGTACCAATGCCACCTCCTGGTGTGAGGGCCCACTGGGTACGCAACACGCTGATGCTGGGGCAACAACGGGAGGGGCATTTCCCTGTAACTTCCTGTGAACTTAATTCCTTCATAATACAAGCTCACACCAAAGGCACACAGCAGGGCTTGGCGTGTACACATCGGATCACTCTGTGTGTGACTCTGCACGGACTGTCCGGATTTCCCCGCGGGAAAGTCCAGGGGCCCACAGCACGCCCGCCTAAGGACTGAGGAAAGAGTCCGACGGCCGAGCGGAGGGCGGAGCTCACACGATCTGCTTGCTCTGATTGGGCCAAAAGGTGCCCGTCAAAAAGAGGGATGGGCTTGCTCGGCGCTGGAGGGCGGGTGTTCTCAGGAGTCGATCATGGTCATTGGCAGAGCCAGCCGGAAGAGGTGGGCAAGAAGGCGGTGCTCCACGACTTCTGGTGGGCGGGCTGAGGAGGGGAGTGAGAGGCGACAGCCGCAGGGACGCTCAGGGCGGGGTTCGAAGCACGGAGACGGCCCCCCGCTTCTTGTCCCCGCCCTCCATCTCCGCCCGCTCTCTGGGTCAGGGGTGGGGCCAGAGCCCAGCAGTTCGCTGGGTTGTGCGCCCTCTCCTGGGGAGAGGGCGAAGAGACGCCTCCCCGGAGCCCTTGCTGCTAAGTCGCTTTAGTCGTGTCCGACTCTGTGCGACCCCATAGACGGCAGCCCACCAGGCTCCCCCGTCGCTGGGATTCTTCAAGCAAGAACACAGGAGTGGGTTGCCATTTCCTTCTCCAGTGCATGAAAGTGAAGTCGCTGAGTCATGTCCGACTCTCAGAGACCCCATGGACTGCAGCCCACCAGAGCTCCTCCGTCCATGGGATTTTCCAGGCAAGAGTACTGGAGTGGGCTGCCAGGGCCCTGGAGACCTTGGGGATTCCGTCAGGGCCCCACCCCCCGCTCCCAGCAGGACTCCGCCTGCTGTACTGAGGGCGTCTGGCCCTCTAGATGGCCCGGGGACAGTGTATTGGGGGCGCCCAGGGACCGGGTGAGCGGGGATGGTGGGCGGCAACCCCACCAGGATGCTGCCAAAGAGCAAGGTCAGGGGGTCTCCACTCGGCCCCGCCCTCCAGTCCTGGCATCTGAGGGCGGCCTTGGCCCGCGTACCTGTTTCCTTCCACCCTCCCAGCGTCTAGAATCTGGCCTCCTCCAGCCACGCCAACCCCTTGCCCGGCCCACCGTGTTCCATCACCCGTGAGTGTGACTGGGACGATTCTCTGTGAAGCCCGGATCCTTCCCTCTTCCCCCCTGCCCCACATGGAGTAACAAGGGAGAGGTGGGCAGAGCTGAGCCCAGTGCCCCAAAACGTGGAGTCAGGCAGGGGTGCCATGCTTCTCGAGGTGGGGAGGGCCCAAAGTGACACAGTCTTGCCCCTGTCACTCGACAGGTGTGGCCCGCTGGGAGGGAATCTCGCCCAAGCACTCCTGTTCTCCAGGACCACCTATGGTTGCAGCCCTCAGTGCCTGCTGCCTGCCTCTTCCCTGGAAGGTCAAGGTGAGTGAGCCCAGCAGGGAGAGAAAGCCCATGGCTTCACTAGGAGTGGATGAGATCAGAAACCATCCATCCCGATGGCATCTGAGGGCGGCCTTGGCCCGCGTTCCTGATTCCTTCCACCCTCCCAGGGTCTAGAATTTGGCCCCCTCCATCCATCATGCTGGAAGGGGCGTGAGAACACCTGGAAGGCTCACTCAAAGCCGGCTGCAGGGCCCCGCCCTAGAGTCTCTGATCTTGCACATCTGGGGTGGGGTTTGAGCATTTGCGACTCCAACAAGCTGCTGGTCCAGAAACCCCACAGTGAGAAGCACTGCTCTAGAGGCCCGAGACTCCTAGGTGTGTGCCCCCTGCCCTCCTCCCAGACTGGCTCTCTGCAGGGTCCCCACGGGGCTGGGAAAAGCCAGGAGGCTGGTGGCTCTCGCGAGATCTGGGGCTTCCCGTTCAGCGTTGAGCAGTCGTCACCCTTCCCTGCCTGAAGCCGAAGGAGGGGACTGTCCACAGCCCAGGCAAGATCAGGTGTCAGGTTTGTCGAGTTGCTCAATAGCTCCTCACTTGGGCTGATAACATCTGAACACGTAGGAGGGTGGGGTGAGATCAGATCCAGTGGCTGGGTGTGGGGATGGAGGAACTATCTGATGAGCAGAGGAAAAAGGCATGCATGTCGAGCTCAGGGATGGGAAAGGAACATCAGCCCTGAGACCAAGTGTGGGTCTAGGGGAGCATGGAGACCCGAAGGGCTTCCCAGGTGGTGCTAGTGGTAAAGAACCCACCTGCCAATGCAGGAGACATGAGGAGATGCGGGTTCAATCCTTGAGTCAGGAAGACCCGTGGAGGAGGGCATGGCAACCCACTGCAAGATTCTTGCCTGGAGAATCCCATGGACACAGGAGCCTGGTGGGCTACAGTCCATGGGATTGCAAAGAGTCGAACACGACGAAGTGACTTAGTACACATGCACAGAGACCAGAAAGGAGGTTGTCTGCCCAGGAATTGCCCTGATAGCTGTCTGGTCTGCAGGTGTGGTCAGCCTTCTCTTGCTGGTGGGAAGCCACTGCCTTTCCTGCCACACGTTCCTCACCAAGAGGATCTCCCATCCCCTGGGTGACACTGCCCAGACCTCCTCAACTCCAGCGCCATTACCCACTGCTTTGGCCAGTCTTTGCCGAGGCTGGTCTGTCTGTGGCTCCAGGATGGCCCACCATCCAGTTGGAGCCGCAGATCAAAAGCAATGCCAGTGTCCAGCTGCCCCATGTACACAGAAGCAGCAGCTCTGGGACCCCAGCCCCCGAGCACATTCTGGCTGTGAGATCATTTCGGGTGGTGGTGGGAGGGCGCTTTGGTTGGCATTTTCCAAGGCCCTCTCCTGCACTCTTTTCCTTTGGGTAGCTGGTCTTTTCTTATTGACTGGTTCAAGTTATCTATACCTTCATGATATGAGCCCTGAGTCACATCTTGGTACTATTTTTTGGCCCACTTTGTCACTTGTCTCTTGACTTTGTGGTTTGGGGTTTGTGTTTGGCTAGGCAGACGATCTTAGCATTTGTGTCATCAGACTTTCCAGGCTCTTCCTAATGGTTTCTGGGGTTTCTTGTCGATTTGTTTGCTGCCAACTGACTTAGGGTGATCTTCTCCATTTAAAGTCATCGTGTATAAGTTACCCATTGCTGAGTAACAAGGGGATACCCAGGTGATGCTAGTGGTAAAGAACCTGCCTGTCAACACAGGAGAAATAAGAGACATGGGTTGGGAAGATCCACTGGAGTAGCAAATGGCAACCCACACTAATACTCTTGCCTGGAGAATCCCATGGACAGAGGAGCCTGGCAGGCTACATCCATGGGGTTGCAAAGAGTTGGACACAACTGAAATGATTTAGCATGCAAGCATGCATAGCAAATTACCCTATACAGAGTGTAGTCCCTTAAAACAACTTGCACTCATAATCTCCCAGGTGTCTGAAGGATAGGATTCTAGAAGGCCTGGCTGGGGCTTCTGGCCTGGGGTCCATCACAGGCTGTGGTCAAGGCTTCTCCAGGGCCACAGCCCTCTGGTCTGCCTGGGGTGTTGGGGCGGGAAGGGGACAGGCTCTGCTTCTGGAGGACTCACGGGGCTGCGGCAGGGGACGGTCCCTCCCCATCAGGCTGCTCGGGTCAGGCCTTCCCCAGATCCAGTGATCTCAGAGAGACAGAGCAGCCCTGAGATGGAAGCCAAAGTGTTTGTCTCATAACTCATCTCGAGGTGACACTCCCTCACCTCTGCTGTGTTTTTATGGGTCACACTGGTCACCCCATGGAGAAGAGAATGGTACCTGTGTGGGCCTAAGTTCTTCACGTTCGTGGCATGTGAGAAGGCTCTCAGGAGTGTCTCTGCCCCTGAGCCCAGGTGTGGGACTCCCGGGCTGCCCGGGGCCCCTCAGGAATGTGTCCTTTGTGGAAGAAGGTGTGGCGGGTTCCAGGCCGGAACCAGGCCAGGCCAGGCGTGTGTTGTAAGGGCAGAGAGTGGCTTTTCACCTTGAAATGGTTGCAGAGAAAGCCCACGGAAAGCCAGAGAAACAGAGACCATGTAATGATCCCAGCATGGCCTGCAGAGCCCGTGGCGTGTGCCCTCTGCCCTCTGCCCAGGTGTCTGCAGCCTGGAGGGCTGTCCCAGCTGCTGGTGTAGCCCTGGGCACAGGTGCAGAAGGTTTCTCACCCTGGCACACTCAGACCTGGGCCCAGTGCCCTGTGACCTCTGCAGTGTCCTCACCCTGTGGTCAGCCCTGCCCACACCCCCTCCTTCCCAGGGGGCCCCCGTTGAGGGGGTGCAGGCTGACAAGCCCCTTTTCTTCAATGACTGTGCCTGGTAGCCCCAGGCTGGGCTGGTGCCAGCCTGAGGTGGCAGCCGAGTGTCCCTTTGGTCCCAGGAAGGCGCTCCAGCTGTGCCCATGGGGGACATGCCCACCCCCCCCGTCCTGGCTGGGACTGAGACGGGACTTCCCGATGACACGCTTGGTGGCTCTGAATGTGTCATGCAGCTTCTGTGGGTGGTGAGAGCTCCTCCTGTTGCCTCTTGCTTCTGGGCAGCACTGGGGCCCTTGGAGACAGCTCCCGGCCCCATCCGTGGCCACCACACTCTTCTCGAGCCTGAAGACCGTGGCCTCGGGAGAGCCAGGCTCTCTTGGACGGGCACAGTCTGGACAGCGGCCCAGCCCCGGCCCCGCCCCACTGTCCGCCTACCTCGGGCCTCACCCTCAGTCCTCATCCTCTGCCCGCTGGGCACGATGGTGCCTGCCCTCCAGAGCTCAGGCATCTGGAGCGGCCCAGCCTCTGCCGGTGCTGGGTCCCAGAGCAATCCCCCTCATTCAGCCCCACTCCCCAGGCTGTGGCCTCCCTGGGCTCATGGGGACCTTGCAGACATCCATGGCAAGCATTGGAGCTGGCTGAGGCCAGCCTGACCTCTGAGCAGCACAGCGTGCCCCTGCTGGGTGCATAAGTCCTGCTGGGGGTGCCCGTGGCCTGTGGAAGAGGCTGCTGTAGGTGGCTGGCCTTGTCCTCTGGGGACCTGTCCACAGCTGGGACGTGGAGTTGGATCATACACACAGACACACAGACACACAGACACACACTCGAGTTCCTGGCGGCCAGCATCCATCACTCCTCATGTTCGCTGACCCTGACTTAGCGGCTGCTCCCCCCTTGGCCCACTGTCTCTGTCGGGGTTCCAGCAGGGTCCCCGTCAGTGCCCTGGCCCTGCACCCTGGAGTGGGGTGTGGCCACCCAGACCAGGGCCTGTGCGGGTCCTCCAAGGGTCTCTAGACTGTCGCTATCGTTGAAACGCTGAGACTCCCTCTCTGTGGGTGGGTCGCCGTCCCATCCTGAGGCGCGCTGTGCACCTCACTTCACCTAGGTCTGGCCCACCCTCCTGGGGGAGCGGGCACCAGGGAGGGTGGGGTGCAGGGGTGCCCTGGGGTGGGGGTGGCTGGCCATGGTATGGGATTGGTCAGCTCCCCCATCCCCCCGACTCAGAGCAGACAGGACCTGCAGGATGTGGGGGCCGCTCCCCACAGGGTGACCAGACACCCCCTCCCAGGCTTAGTAGGGAAGAAGGGCCCTGGCGGGCGTCTGTGGCTGGACCCCTCCTCTGCTCTGGGCACCTGGTGGCAGGCAGGTCTCGGCCCTGGGGCCTGTCAGGGCTGGGCCCCCTCCCCTGCTGGTTCTGGATGGCAGGGAGGACTGTCTGCCCTTGGCAGGCTGGTCCAGGGAGCAGGCAAGAGGCTCGGGGTGAGTCGGGGTGCGGAAGTGGTGCCTGGTGGGCCGGCGGAGGTGAGAAAGGGCTGATTGGGGGGGGGGGTCCCTTTCCCCGCCCCCACCCCTTCTCTAGGACTTCTCTAGGCCTGCATCTGCCTCTTCTTGCCCCCTTGTCCAGCTGAGCAGCTTCTAGAAGTGTATCCTGTAAGACCAGTGGCTGTACACGATCTGCCTGCTCCCTCCATGGCAGAAGGGGCTGGGGGTTGGGTGAGCCCTTGATCTGGGCCTGGGGGAGTTGGCCCCCAGCCCGTCTGATCCTGTTCCTCTCCCTTCCTGAGCTCACGCTTTTGTCACTGAGGTGGCCGAGAAGCAACTGTGCTGTGAACCCTGAGCTCAGGCTGGCCCAGAAGGTGCTTCCAGAAAGGGGTATGGCTTCCAGGTGCCCAGTTGAGAGGAAGCCTGAAAGCTGGAGCCCTGGCTGGCTGTAACAGCCTTCCCGACCTGCGGACCTGGGGCAGGCTGTGTGCCTAAGGTGGGAATTCCGAATAGTGATTCAGAGCAGCGCACTGAGGGGCTGAGATCACCCTACCGCGCCGAGAGCACAGCCCACCCAGGCACACGAGGCTGGACAGGCACGGGATCAGAAGGACCTAGTGAGGATGGGCAGACGCTGGCCAGGGGACAGGGTTTTGAAGGTGTCCACCTGCTGCCACCTGTGTGGCCTGGGGATGGCCCCTTACCAGGGACTGGTGGCAGATTTAAGATGCCTGGGTCATGGCCAGGAATCTGCTGGGATTTCGCCTTCTGTTTACCTGGCCCTCCCACCCAGCATGCAACCTCCTGTAGCCTGGCTGAGGCCTGGTCTTCCCCTGGGACAGCATCTGTTCCTGGTATGATCTGGGACAAGGACACCCATGTCAGGCTCAGTTCTCGGGGCACTAGACACCCCCTAGCCTGCACGGATCGGAACCCAGGGAGGCGGAGAGGAGGCGGAGCCCCCAGGTACCCAGGCAGCAGAGGGGGGCTGGAGCGGAAGATCCCACAGCCTGTGGTCCGGGCCCGCACCTCCAGCCACCCTGTCAGCCCTCTTTGCCACAAAGCTCAAGTCACGCTCAGGAGAATGGAAGCAGAACTTTTATTCCTCTTGGCTAAGGGAGAGAACTAGCGGGCAGGTGTGCATGGCCCCCACCCTACACCCCTTCCAGAACCAAAGAAGACAGGCAGGCTGCCTCTGCTAGCCTCTCTCCTTTGCCCACGTGGAGGCAGGTGAGCGCAGCACAGGGCAGGGTCAGGCTGCAGTGACGGGGTGGCCAGGGCTGGCCGGGGCTGGGGCGGGTGCTGCTTGGGTGGCGAGGGGCAGGCGCAGGGGCACTTCTCGTCCTGGGAGCTGCTGGCTGGCAGGCGCACAGCACTCAGGGCACCAGGACTCGGTAGGGGCTGCCCGGGATGTGCTCGTCACCCCACTTGACCACCAGCGTGTACTCCCCCTTGTCCTTGAGCAGGTAGGACACGCTGTAGAGCCTGCTGCCCACGTGTTTCACCAGGATCTCCTCACAGGGCGTCCGGGGCCCGTGCACACCCACCAGCAGCATGTTGTTGCCTGGGGGTGGGGGCCGGGGCCTCACTGCCAGGTCCCAAGCCCCCTCCCATCAGTGGTAACTGCAGCGACCCCCTTTGTTCCTGCCCTGGGTCCTCCCCTTCCCACCTTGCCTGTCTTGGGGTGACAGTCCTTCTTAAAAACAGCCAGCACCCGTCCCCCCAGAACAACCAAAGAACCTGCAGTTCCTCCAGGGCCCTGGAGGGCAGAGGAGCTAGCAGGGGGGCCCAGAAGGCCCTCCAAGAGGGTTCCCACTCCCTCTTTCCCAGGCACGGCCTCTCTGCTTTTCTCTCCAGCCTCCCATTTCTGTAAGGGCTGGGGCCCGCATGCCCACCTGCTTTGCTGCAGTCCACCGTGAAGCTGCTCTTCTGGCCCATGTAGGCCTTGCTCAGCCCCACGCCTTTGGCCAGCACCTTGCTGGCATCAGTGGGACCTGGACCTGGGGCGCTGTGCTGGGGGACGGTGGCAGTCTTAGTCAGGGAGTCCACAAACACGGACGACGTCTCATGGAGGCTGTGGTTACTGACGAGGCGGTGACCTGCAGGGCAGAGCAGTGGGCAGCCAAGAGGTGGCGGGAGTGCCCGGCAATAGGGTGGGTAACAGCCGTCTGGCACCAGGCTCACCTGTGACTCTGGCCTTGAAGGGGCTGCCCGCAATGTGGTAGGGGCCACCGTACTTGATGGAGATGAGGTAGCTGCCAGGTGCCATGGGGGTGTAGGTGACGCGGTAGCCCTCGGGGCACTCTTGGCAATCCATCTTCACCTTGGAAGGCCCGTCGATGGTGACTGAGAGGGCACCAGCGCCCGCATTGCTGGTGTTCACGATAAACTCAGCTGGGCTCCCTGGGGGCACGGGAAGGTAGGTAGAGCTAGCTTGGCCCGTTGCCCCACCCTCCACCCTCAGTCCCCAGCAGAGTCTTGTCACCTCCACACGCCGCCTGTTGTCACTGAGAGCTCGGAGGAGGGAACCCTAGTCGTATTTACACACTGGAAGCTGCCCACGCTGACCTACCTGTGATGCCGCCTTCCAAGCCAGCTCCATAAGCAGACACCAGGCCTGGGTCCCCTCCATGCCCAGGCTCCCCAACTCGGATCTTGAAGGGGCTCCCTGGGATGTGGGTGCCATTGAACTTGACGTCAATCAGGTAGATGCCATTCTCCCGTGGGATAAAGCGCACAGCATACTTATCTAAGGAACAGAGAAGTAGGTGATGGGCCTGGGGTCCCTCCTCTAAAACTGAGCAACTGGCATGTGCCCACCAGTCTGAGTCCAGCAGGTCTCGGGCCCAGTTAGCTTCTTCTGGGAACTGTGCTGGGCACCTTCACCCCACTGCACAGAAATCCTGAAGCCTGAGGGATGAAGCTTTAGATGCCCAAGCTAGCTTTAGATGCTGCAACATTTGGACTGAAGTCTTTTGTAAGCAAAACACCCGCCTCAGTGCCTCTTTAGAAAGGCTATCCTGAATGCCATATCCACCACATGTAAACGGGGGCCCAGAGACAGGCAAGAACTTGCTCTAGGTCACACAGCCAGCAAGGGGCAGGACTCACCCATGGACTAGTCAAATTGACTGAGCAGCTCCTCCCACCCCCAAGCCTGTCTGTGAGTTTCATACCCTTGCAGGCCCCACTGCTAGACTTGGGGTCTCTCTTGTAAGAGACGGCAGGATCGTGCCTGCAGAAGGCTTTGTCCTTTCTAGCAGCATGGCTGCTGAGCCCAGTCCCCAAGTGCTTGGGTCCCAAGTAGGGGGCTGGAAGCCCAGGCCCTGTCTCGGCTGCTTGAAGACTGTGTGCCTTGCTTTACACTCTCAGCCTGCTTCCAGTGAGCAGGGCCAGCCTGAGGAGGCCCACTGCTCCCAGCAGTGCCCGGGTGGATGGCTGGGTGGCCGGGCAGGGCCTCACCTTGGTCGATCTCGGTGACATAGCACTCCTCCAGGGCTCCTGAGGGGCTGTGCACCTTGGCATCGATTGCCCCCTTGGCCCCATTCAGGCTGACTGCAAAAGAGGCTGGCTGGTTGACCTTTAGCCCTGACTCCTGGAAGCACAGCAGACGTGGTTAGGATAGTGGAGGCTTGGGGTGTGGGGCGAGGGGAGGCTGGGCCCGAGAAGCAGGAGGCCCAGGGGGAGGCACTTACCCATCTGGCGTCCAAGTGGGTTTAAAGAGGGAGAGCCAGCGCTTCTCAAGGGGCAGCAAGCTCCAGGCACACACCCCGAACCCCTAGCCCCACACGCTCCAGGCACACAGCGGGCAGGCGGGAAGCGGGACGGACTCCGGCCCGCGAGCAGCACTCAGCAGCCCTGGCAGGCGGCTGTCCCTCTTTAAACCTCAGCCCTGGTGCTCAAGGGGCACAGGCTTCTGTTCAAAGCCTTTAGACCTGAGACACGAGAAAAACTCCACGCGGCCGTCAGGGGTGCGTCCTGCCGACCCAGGCGTGGGCTGTTCCCGGCCAGAGCAGAAGCAGCCCGGTGCCCTGAGCCGGGCTGGCGGGGTCCCTGGACACAGGGGCTCTGGTCTGGCCGGGCACAGGAGCCCCAGGCGGGCGGTTTCTCTCAGTGCCTCACCTGAAGACTAGAAACAGTAAGGCGGCGGGCGTCACCAGACGGAGAAGCCACAGGCACCACGAAAGGGCTATCAGGGATGTGCTCCTCGTTGAACTTGACCGACACCTCATAGTCACCTGGACAGGAAGTGAGAACAAGACAGCCATGCATACCTCCCCCCAACAGCCCTGGGCCCTCCGGGTGGGGGGGGGGAGAAGGCGGGGCTGTCTGCATAGACCCAGACCAGCACCCACCCCCAGGGGCAGCCTGCCGGCCCCAGCCAGACTCAGTACCTGGCTCCTGGACCACGTAAGCCACGCCACAGGAGCCATCCTTGCGGTCCTCGAAGGAGATCTCGGCCTTGCTGGGGCCCTCGACAGCAATGGCCAGGCCCCCCGCGCCAGCTTCCCGGGTCCAAATGCTGAACTCGGCTGCAGGAAAGTAGAGTGTGTCCTCATGGAGGGCTGTGCCCTGTGCCCCCCACCCCAGCAGGGGCTGCTGGAGACTTCCTCCCTCCCACTGCACCCCCAGCTGGGAGCAGCCAGAGTCCCGAAGGAAGCAGGCCTACCTGGCACTCCGGCTTCAGCCCTTTCCAGGCCAGGGCCCCCGGCACGGACCTTGTGGGCTCCCCCTTCCCCCAGGGGCCCCACGGTGAACTGGAAAGGGCTCCCGGGCACATGCTGGCCCTTGTACTTGACGCTGACCGTGTGCATGCCCATCTCAGCGGGCACAAAGCGGATGCAGTAGGTATGGTTCTCCCCTTCCACGATTTCAGCCTCGTGGCTCTTGCCTGATGGGCTAGTCACCTGGGCTGTCATGTCCTGGATGCTAATTTCTGCAGGTGGGGGAACAGCCAGGTGAGCGGGAGACCCAGGCCATGCCTCTCTATCTGGGGGCCCCCCCAGGGCTGGTGCTTAGGCCTCCCTGGGACCCGCCTGGGCTGCCACAGCTCCCACCTGGGATCTTGAGGCTGAGGTCACAGTGACTGCCAACATTAGCCACTGACGGGGCCCGTCGCCTGCGTGTGATGCTCTCTTTCACGCGCCCCTCGCCTGTCACCTTCACGGAGAAGGGGCTGCCTGCAGAAAGAAGACACAACCCATACCCCGGACAGGTTACCCTCTGCTGGGGGACCCCGGGGTGTGGCATGGAGGGTCGTCCAGCCGTGGGGGAGGCACACAGGTGCTGTACCCACCGGGCACATGCTGGTCAGCAAACTTGATGTTGATGATATAGTTGCCAGGCTCCGTAGGGCAGTAGGTGACCCTGCATGTGCCATCCTCCAGGTCCTCTGTGTTGATGTCTACTTTGCTGGGACCCTCAATGGACAGGCTGAGCCCCCCATAGCCTGTGGACGAGACACCCCTGAGCCAGGGGGCCAAGTATGGTGGTCTGACCCTAGCTCCCAGGTCCCTACCGCCTACCTGCATCACGTGTATCAATGATAAACTCTGCTGGCTCAAAGGTGTGGCCTTCGTGGAGGCCCTGGCCTGAGACCCGCACGCGGCTGGCATCCCCGATCTCTGATTGGCTGATCACCACCGGAATGGGGCTGCTTGCCACGTGCTGCCCATTCTTCTTCACATGCACCAGGTGTTCCCCTGTCTCCTTGGGCACGAACGAGATCCCTGGACACAGGGTGGGGCTGTCAGCCAGGGAAAGATATGCAAACCCCTTCCAGCTTCCCTCCCTCTTGGAAGGCCCTGCTGCCCAGCCTCTTACCCACGTGGCCATTGCGCAGCCGCTTCAGCAGACAGGGTTCTTCCCGGCCCGAGGGGGGCACCACTGTGGCGGTCAGCAGGCTGAGGTCCGTCTCAGAGATGTTGATGGGGATGTCGGCGGCAGAGCCCACCTTCAGGTGGGACATGCGCATGGAGTCGTCACCTGGCAGGGGTCAGTCACTGTGTGTCCAGGCACCGAGAGGCAGACCGCCCCCTCTGCCAGCTGCCTTTGTCACCACTCCGGGCCGTCCCCTACCTGTGACCCTGGCAGTGAAGGGGCTGCCCGGGATGTGCTGTTCATTGTACTTGACCAGGATGCTGTAGTCACCAGGTAACACGGGCAGGTAGGAGACACTGCACGTCCCGTCCTGGTTGTCAGTGCAGCTGATCTCTGCTTTGGAGGGGCCCTCAATGGCCAGGGACAAGCCCCCTGGAGAGAGTTGTGAGTGAGGGTAGGAACTGTGCCCAGGGGACACTGCACCAACTGGGCAAGCGGAGGCCAGGGGTTGGGTGGGGAGCCCAGCTTGGGGAGCATCTCCCGTGTCCAGCCCCTCCACCAGATGATGGCATCCTGCCCCACAGAGGCAGGTCAAGATGAGAGCTGCCGCTCACCCTCGCCCGCATCCTTGGTGTTGACAGTGAAGACAGCAGGCTTATTCACCACCCCGTGGGTGAGGCCTGGCCCATAGGCTGTGACGTGGCCACAGTTGACATAATCCACGTAGAACTGTAGGGGGCTTCCTGCAGTAGGAAGAGGGACCACATGGACCGGGGCCTCCCATCATCCCCAAGTCTGTCCCACAGCCCGCTCCCCCAGAAGGTGGTCTGGCATGCTGAGCTGACGTACCTGGGATGTGCATGTTGTCGTAGCGGATGTCCATCTCGTGCAGGCCGGCTTCACTGGGGGCGTAGCGCACAGTCACAGTGCCATCCTTGTTGTCGGTGATGGCAGGCTGTGCCACCTTGCCCGAGGGCATCCGCACCTCTCCTGCAGGGCAGGGGGGGCCTGGGTCAGGGCAGCCCACGTGTACCCTCCAGCCTCTGTGGCTCCCTAGCCCCTTCCCAGCCGCACTCACCAGTGACCTCGCCCTTCTTGATGGTGAAGGGGATGACAAGGTCGAAGGGCCTCAGGCTGCTCACATCCAGCCCGTTGACCCCCACCAGGGGCCTTTCTGGGGCCTGCGGGGGGTGGGGACACAGAAGGCCTGAGTGAGGAGCTGGAGGGAAAGGGAGTCCCGAGTGGCAGACTCCGGAGTCCCTCCTCGCAGATGGCGGAACAGGGCCTCATGGGACACCCAGCTGGCCCGTCTGCAAGTGTCCCCGAGGGCAGGGTGAGCTGGGAGGCGGCAGGGCAAGCCATACCCAGGTCTGTTGGCCCCCCTGGGC
This sequence comes from Cervus canadensis, assembly GCF_019320065.1. Taxonomy (NCBI): domain Eukaryota; kingdom Metazoa; phylum Chordata; class Mammalia; order Artiodactyla; family Cervidae; genus Cervus; species Cervus canadensis. The sequence goes on along the minus strand of NC_057419.1, from coordinate 142,995,538 downwards.
GTAGGTATATGGTGGCGCCAGCTGCTGAGGCCGTAATGGCGGCTGTGCTGTGGGCTGCTCTCCAGCCAGAGCCTGCAGAGCAAGGCACAGAGCTTGAGGCTGTCCACACCTGTGAGCCCCATGGGGGCGGCGAGCCAGGTCCCCACCCAGACCCCCCCAGCCCTGGTCCCTCCTGACCGTCACTTGGAAGGGACTGTTGGGCACGTGTTCGCCACCGAAGCGCACGCAGATGACGTATTTCCCGGGCTGGGGAGCCGTGTAGAAGATGTCAAAGGTGCCATCCTCATTCTCGACCACGTCCACATCCACCTCGGAGCCGTCAGGGGTGCACACGGTGCAGGTGACCTTGCCTTTGCCCGCTGCCTTGGTGTCCACGGTGATCACGGTCTCTTCCCCGATCTGGATGGTGGGGCCGATGCCAGCACCTGGTGGGGCAGGGTGGGTCCCCAAAGGGGGAGCCGGGGCATGAGCTTGGTGCTCAGGCCATTGCTGTCCATGTGTCAGCCGCCAAGGCCTCTTACTGCCAACCACCAAGCACAGCCAGGCCTCCCGCCCCCCAAGCTGGGATGGTGAGTGATTTCTCAGAAGGCAGGAAAGGTTCCCCTGAACCACCTGAACCCAGGAGTTTTGTCTCAGGGGGTATCCCCGCCACGTGGGAAAAGCCCAGTGGGTGGTACCCAGGAGTCTGAGAAGGGCCTGGAAAGCCCCAAGGCCACTGCCGGGGCCTAAGCATTTGCTGCCATCTCCCCCGCCAACTTGGCCTCAGCCGGTGGTGCCCTGGACCATGCTGACTGACAGCCGAGCTCTGGGCTGCCTTCACCCCTCTGGCCAGGCCCTGGTCCCCAGTGCCGTGTGCAGACGCGGTGAGGCGGAGTCCTGCTGCAGCGTGGGGCATGTGACACTTGTCCCCCGCCCCTGGGGCCTGAAGGTGCAACTGGAGTTTCCTGACAACTGAGAAGGCTCGCTCGACCGGAGGCTTGCAGAGAAGGGGCGGCCGGACACGGCCTGGTGCAGGCAGGGAGCCGGGAGCAGGGAAGCAGGGAGGCAGCGGGGTTAGCACCCAGGCAGCGCAGCGCAGCGGGGGGAGGGGTGGCCAGCACCCAGGGGGCAGGGGGGCAGGGGGGCAGGGGGGCCAAGCCAGAGCCACAGCTGCGAGGCGGTGAGAGCAGAGGGAAGGGACAGTGACGTTATGATCTGGGCTCAGCCATGGAGGCTCAGGGGGCTGGGGACCATGAGGCCTGGCAGCGAGTGCTTTCTGGAGCCCGGTCCCTGCCAGGGAAGCAACTGGCAACACCGAACCCACCCCAGGACCGAGTTCAAGGGGGTCCCCAGCCGGCCAGTTGGCCGGCCCCTGAGCCATCCTATCCACTAAGGGTGCCCACTTTGCGGGACTCCAGAATGCTATGCCTGGACCCCCACTGCCCAGCTCACCCTGGGAGGCCTCACCTCACACAGCCACACCAGCTGTCCCTGGCTCAGAACCTGGACCCACCATCTAGCGAGTAGCCTGGGCTCAAACCTCAGTTGGCCCCAACTGCCCGCGCTCCCTGCCCAGCACCCAGCTCTTCAGCAGGTTTGCACTGCTCCACCCTTGAAGCCCCCCACCCCCACAATTTAGTTCTCCCCTCAAGCCCCACCCTCCCACCAACAGCCTAGCCCAAGCCAGCCCTGCAACTGATACTGAAGTGACTTCAGTTCCCCAACTGGGCTCTTTGCCTCGGTTGGCACATGGCGGCCAAGGTAAACCGAGACCGCTCTCTCAGCCCCAGTCTCGACCCTGCCTCTGGTCCCCAAGGTCCTACCCCCTGGTCCAAGCACACAGTGTCATCTCAGACCCTGAGGCCCCCTGGACAGAGTCATCAAACCCCTGCTGCCCTCTAGCTTTCTCCAGGGTCGCCTCGGCCAAGGTCCAGGCCTCCAGCCTCCAGAGGCTCCCATGTGCTTGTGGCCTCTTACTGGCATCCCTGGCTGGGGCAGGCCTCCCCTCCCAGGTCTGGTTGGGGACCATCTGAATAACGTCACTGCTGGGAGCGGCGGGGAGGGAGGGAGGCGGGAAGAGGGTGGGCCACCGAGTGCAGTTTGGCACTCTGAGGCTGGGCCGGGCCCCGCCATGCTGGCCACCCAAGCAGTCGATGCTGGTGCTACGGCACTACCAGCCAGCCCCACCCACTCATGCACCGGCACCTCCCCCGGCCCGGGACGCGGAGGCCCCTGGGAGGTGGGGACAGGGGTCTGTGGATCTGGCTGGGGCCGGGGACTCCCGCTGCTTGGGGGAGACCCTGGACTCAGAAGGAAGAAGTGAAAAGAGACCAGGCCTGCTGCCCGCCCCTGGGACTGCCCCAGGGCGCCAAGATCCCCAGACCCCAGAGCCCCCAGGGGGGTGCCTCTTGGGATGCACCTCGCCCCAAAGCTCACAGCTGCAACCCGACTTCTCAGGTGGAAAAATGGAGGCCCAGAGAGGGGGAGGGCCAGAGCACTCATGCCCAGCTCCGGAGGCCTCCCTGGGCCCTAACCCTCCAGTTCCTCCCCTCTGTCCCTGCCAAGAGCTGCAGCTGGAACTGTCCTGGGAATCAGCCGGAAGAGGAAAGGAAGCTGCCCTCTGGGCAGAAGGGGCATTGGGAGTGGCCCCAGCAAGCAGCTTACCTAGCCCGTGACCTCCGATTGACACTGAGGTGAGAGGGCAGAGAGCAAGGAGAAAGGTCAGGTGAGTCACTCAAGGGGGCGGCCCCCACTCCCACACGCCGCCCCAAGCAGCGAGCCCTTGCACACAGGCACACCCAAGCCCCGTGCTGAGCGCCGTGGCCGCTGGCACGCTGGGCTCACCTGTGACGGTGCACTTGCTGGCATCCCCTGTGGGCACAGCGCGGACACGGTATGGGGAGAAGGGGATCTCATCACCACCATACTTGATGAGGATAGTGTAGCGGCCTGTCACGTCTGGCACGTAGGCCACCGTGTAAGTACCGTCATGGTTGTCTTGGATGTGTGTCTTCTTGGGCTTGCCCTCCGGGTCCTGTGTAGCAGAGTACAGGGAAGAACAGTTGGTCCAAGCTCACCTTGGCCCGGGATTCCCTCAGGCCCTCTCAGAGGATCAAGCGTCAAACACTGCTGCTGCAGGGTCAGCCACCATGGCCCAAAACAGCTGCCTGCATCCAGCACTGTCCTTTACTTCCCCATGGGCAAGGTCCACAAGGGAAGCCCCCAAATGCCCAGTCCCCCCCGCCTCTCTCATGTTGACAGGCACAGCCAGGAAACTTGGCACCCATCCTGCTTTATCCCCACGAACACCTCTCAGCCCCAGTCCTCTACCCCAGGGCCAGCCCCAGCAGTAGGACGAGCTCCTCTGAAAGATCCCAGAGTCCCAGCCTTATACCTGGCCCCGGAGAATGTTACAGGCAGAAAAGCTGAGGCACTAAGGGCTTTGGTGACATCAGAAGTGAGCAAGTATATGTGTGGGGGAAGCCTGGGTCTGTGACCACCATCCTAGAGGTGGGGGCCCGGCTCCCAGTGGAGACCAGAGACCCCAAACTGGCTCATCTGCCCCAGGCTGTGGACCTCAGGCCCGGGTCCCTCCCCTCCCCACCTGCCATGGACCCAGAGTTGCAAAACAGCAGGGCCAGGTGGCCCCCACGTGGCCCACTCACCGTGATCTGGACAGCTAGCAGGCCCTCCCCAGCGTCCTTGGCATCAATGGTGAACTCCACAGGCAGGCTGGCAGGCACACCCGTGGTGTTGAGCCCTGGGCCGCTGGCCTTGACCTTGCTGGCATCGTGTGTAGGCAGCACCTTAACCTTGAAGGGACTGTCAGGCCAGGATGTTGTGGATGGTTAGGATGGCTCTTGGTGCCCAGGCCATGGCCCCCTCCCCTAAGACAGGGGGCCCTGCCCCTTACCTGCGGGGCACCTCTTCATCTCCATACAGCACTGAGATGCTGTAGGGCCCCTCGCGGCTGGGCACATAGTTCACAGTCTGGGTGCCATCGGCATTGTCCACCACGTCCACCGGCTCCACCAGGCCTGACCCCAGTCCCAGAGACAGAGCCTCAGTTGGTGCTCTGGGTTCCTAGGCCCACTATACTAGAAAGTCGGATCTGAGCCATGTATAGTCAGCCCACACCCCAGGCCTAGCCCTGCCCATCCCCAGGAACAGCCCTGAGCCTCTCTGACGTGAGACACTAATCTGGGTACCACCTGGGCCCTTGTCTTCTCTCCTTCCCACCTCTGCTCAGTGGTCTATGTCCTTTTGGTCCCCTTCACCAGGTCACTGGCTCTGGTGTCACCTGAGGCTCCTCCATCAACTGCCTGCTCACCTGTGTCCCACCCCAAAGTGTGCGAGACCCCATCCCTCAGGGGACTAGGCTCTCCTGACCTGACCCCCACACCCCAGGCACTCACCTTTGGGCCCCTGCACTTTGACCTGTAGTGGGGCCACGCCAGCCTTGCTCGTGTCCACCTGGAAGGACTGAGGGAGGTTGGCACGGACCATGCCCGGGCTCAGGCCAGGCCCAGAGCATTTGACCTTGGACGCGTCTGTCACATCGTGCACAGGGACCTTGAAAGGACTGCCTGTGGGGGCCGAGAGGTGGCATTTCTGAGACAAGCTGGAGGGCAGGCAGGTGGCCCCAGCTGGGCCCCAGCCGACCGGCTTCCTCACCTGGTACTTGGTGGCCGCCATAAGTGACGTTAAGGCTGTAGGTGCCGGCCTCATAGGGGACGTACTCAACCGAGCAGCTGCCATCCTTGTTGTCCATGCAGGACATCTTGGCTTCAGAGGGGCCTTCGACAGCCAAGCCCAGGCCCCCCGTGCCAGCTCCCCTAGTCCAAACAGACAGCTCGTTATCCCCTGACTTCTAACACCTACCGTGGCCCCTGCTTCTGTGGCTCTCGCCCACCTGGTCTCCACAGTGAACTTGTTGGGCTTGTTGGTGGTGCCGCTTTGGATGCCTGGCCCGTGGACGCGCACTCGGGAGGGGTCGCAGCCTTCAGTCACTGGCACCTGGAAGGGGCTGCTGGGCACAGGACTGCCGTCATAGGTCACATCCACAGAGTGGAGTCCTGCAGGAGGGCAAGCTGGCTTAGGAGGGCCCCAGACTGCCCTGCCCCCTCACCCCCCACAGTCCCTCCGGCGCCCCGACACACACCCTCCTCATAAGGTGTGTATTCCACTTTGTACGTGCCGTCGCCACAGTCCTGCACGTAGGTCTCAGTCAGGTTGCCTGAGGGGTTGGCCACGCGAGCCTTGACGTGGGGCCCTCCAGTCTGCGTTAGAGCCCGGGCGTCCACGCTGAACTCGGTGGTGGCTTCTCGGAAGACACCTGCGGAGGGAGGGGAATGTGAAAAGGAAGACGGGGGCTCCAGGGGCCCCGGTTCCCCCACCCCCATGTCCAACGGCAGAGCCTCGCACCTTGACCCTCAATCCCGGGCCCATAGCACTGGATGCCTGAGGTGTCCACTGCGGGCTCCACCTGCAGCTTGCTGGGGAAGTTGGGCACGGGCTGGCCACCATACTTGATGGTGACGGTGTAGGCCCCAGGGCACAGGGGGATGTAGGTGATGGTGTGCGTGCCATCGCCGTGGTCCTGGATGTGCACCTCAGCTGGCAGGCCCGCCTCAGAGCGGATCTCGATGGTCAGCTCCGCGCTGCCCGCGCTTGAGCAGTCCACATGGAACTGGCCGGCCTCCCCGGCAGTGGCCCGCTCTAGCCCAGGGCCTGAGCACTTGACCTTGGACGGGTCGAAGCAGGGAACCACGTGGGCCTTGAATGGGGAGCCGGGGATGTGGGTGTCGGCAAAGAGGATGTTGATGTTGTAGTCCCCAGGCTCGGTGGGCACGTAGGACACAGAGCATGTACCATCCCCGTTGTCCAGGCACTCGAGCTGAGCTTCACAGGGGCCTTCGACCGTCAGGCCCAGGCCGCCCGTGCCGGCGCCCTTTGTGTCGATGGTGAAGCGGGCAGGAGACCCCGCACTGCCCCCCTGCAGCCCTGGCCCAAAGGCTTTCACCTGGGGGAGGAGGGGCCGGTCAGGAGCCCAAGCTGCACCTGGTCTCTGACCCTTGACCCTCAGACCCCAGCCTGACTCCATCTGTCTCTCTTCTCGTTCCGGCTTCCCTCCCCTACCAGGTGGGCACAGGCCCGAGCAGGGCCCTGCTCAGAAGGACCAAGAGGAGAAGGGGTAAGGGTGAGTCCAAAGCAGACATGGGCTGTGGCCCTGGCACCCCCCTTACCTTGCTAGGCTTGGTGGGGGGCACGGCTTCCAGGGAAAAGGGGCTGCCGGGCACAGGCACGCCGTCGTAGGTCACCTCGACCTCATAGGACCCCTCCTCACGGGGCACAAAGCGCACCACGCTGTTGTCAGCCCCGAGGCCTGGCTCCACCTTGCAGGGCACCGCTGCCCCCGAGGGGCCCACAATCTTCGACAGCACTTTGCCCTGGCCTCCGGCGCCCTTGGACTTGACTGTGAACTCCTGGTCTTTGCCAACATCCACCTCTGTTGAAGCGATGGGGGGAAGACAGGACTGTGAGGCCGCTCAGGCAGCCCGGGCATCGCCAGTGGCCATGCTAGGGCCCCAGCAACTTACTTTCTCCCAGGCCGGACACCTTGATCTTGCTGAGGTCCAGGCTTGGAGACACCCCCACTGAGAAGGGGCTTTTGGGAATAGCATCACCTCCGTAAGTGACATTGATGCCCACTGGGCCCTGGGAGGGGTACAGAAGACAGGGTCAGGGGTCATGGCTGAGCTCCCCTGGCCCATGCCTTCCCAACTTGGGCATTGGGGTTGAGTGGTCAGAGACACTGTACCCCCCAACTGCTTGCCCACTCTGTCCCAGGTGAGAAACCAGAGTGGGCACAAAGTCTCTTGGAGCCAGCCACCCAGCCCACCACGTGAAGGGGGCCCGCAGGATCAGCAGGTGTATGGACGGGTGTGGCCACAGGGGGTCAAGGGAGCTGGCTACCTGCTGCACAGGCGTGTACTTGACAGTATAGGTGTTGTCATGGTGGTCAATGATGTCCACATCACGCACCGCATCCCCCTTGGCCAGCCCCGAGAACTGGACATCCAGCTTGCCTTTGCCAGCGGCCTTGGCGTTGACCGTGAAATGGGTGGGTTTCCCAAGCTCGACCCCTGAGGAGATACAGCAACCCTCTAGGGGCTCCTGCACGCACACACACATACCCTGTTCAGTGCCTCGACCTCCCCACGGGGTCCTCATCCTCACCGGTGCGACTGAGGCCGGGACCCTCTGCCTTAACCTTGCTGGCATCATGGGAGGGCTCCACCTTGACCCGGATGGGGCTGGTGGGTGTAGCCTGCAAGAGGTGAGAGGAGAAGGGCTGAGAGGCGAGCAGCACTCCAACACCCAGCCATCTTTGGGGGCCAGGAGTGGCAGCACCCACCTGGTCAGCAAAGAGCACCATGATGGTATAGCTGCCAGCCCCACGGGGGGTGTACTTGACCGTGAAGGTGTCGTTGTCATTGCGGATGATGTCGAAGTCAATGTCGGCCTCGGCAGGGCCCACCACGCCCGGGGCACACTTGATGCCGATGCTGACGTCACCTGCAGTGGAGGAGGGCATGGGGCTGGTGATGTCACGGGGATGCCACATCCACTGGCCACCCAGTCCCGAGGCAGGGCCTTACCCTGGCCAGCCTCCGTGCAGTCCACAGTGAAGTAGGTGGGCTCGTGAGCCTTGAGTCCTGTCTTGGCCACTCCTGGGCCGTACACCTTGACCTTGTTCGGGTGGCTGCCAGCGCCCACATTCACCTGCAGGGCATAGGGGCAAGCGCAGGGTTACAACTAGCCTGGAGGACAGGCAGGGGCTTTCTGACCAACCGCTGGCGGGCACGCAGAGTGGTGCCACCACCCTCAGAAATCATTTGGTGGCCCCTCAAACACAAGCAGACTTCCCTGGTGGCTCAGACAGTAAAGTGTCTGCCTACAATGCTGGAGACCCGGGATCGATTCCTGGGTCGGGAAGATCTCCTGGAGAAGGAAATGGCAACCCATTCCAGTATTATTGCCTGGAAAATCCCATGGACAGAGGAGCCTGGTGGGCTACAGTCCATGGGGTTGCAAAGAGTTGGACATGACTGAGCGACTTTCCTTTCCTTTTCCAAACACAAGCAACCATATGATGCTGCAATTCCATTTTTGGTATTTATCCACCCAGAGACATGAGATCACTCGTCCCCTCTAACACCCATACTGGAACATTCATAGCACAGCTCCTGACAGCCAAAAGGCGAAAAAACTCCCAAATGTCCATCAACAAATGACTGGAAACAGAAAACGTGGTCTATCCACACAATGGTGTATCATCCAGCCGTCGAGAGGCAAGAAGCAATTACTCACGGTATATAGTCCACAGGGGAAACAAGTCCATCCCCACCCAGCCAGAAAGCAGAGAGCAGAGAGGCTGCTTAGGCCAGAGCAGGGGCCTTTGGAGGGTTGCTGACTTTCTTTAGGGGGTGGTGAAAACAGCCTCATCTTCTGTCATGGTGATGGCTGCACAACTCGGAACTCACCCAAAACCACCAATTTGGATACTGGAAAGGGGTCGGCTGTATGGCACGCGAGTTTCATCAAACAGAGTTGTATCAAAGGAAGCAGGGAAGCAGGCTAAAGGCTCACCCGGAAGGGGCTGTTGGGGATGCTGACGCCTCCCCAGGACACCATGGCCGTGTGCTTCACCGGCTTCCGGGGCACGTAGGAACAGCTATAAGTGCCGTTGCCGTTGTCCTTGACCGTTGCCTCCACGGGGCAGCCCTCATTGTCCTGCAAAATGGGCAGGAGCAAGTGGCCTTCTGGTCAGTGCCCAGGTCTGGGCACCTGCCCAGCCTGCTCCCGACGCGGGGAGCACCTCACCTGGACTTGGACCTTGAGAGGAGCCTTCCCGCCGTGCTTGGCATCCACTGTGAACTCTGCCGGCTTGTTCACGGCCACACCAGTCTTCTCCAATCCAGGCCCACGTGCCTTCACCTAATGGGAGGCCACCCAGTTCTCAGGGCACAGAGTGCCGGCCCCCTCAGACCCTCCCACCCAGCGGCACACGCTCTTTACCCTGTCTGGATGGAAATCCTGGGGTGCGTCGCGGATGTCAGCCATGAAGGGGCTGAGACGGATGTCCTCACTATTGCACAGCACGTGCACTGCGTACTCGCCAGCCTCCTGTGGCCAGTAGCGCACATCGCAGGAACCATCACCCTTGTCATCACATTCGATCTTGGCTTGCGATGGGCCCTCCACCGAAAAGCCTGACAATAGCCGCCAGCTCCGTGAGGGCCCTGGAGCCCTGGGAGGGTGGCCCTCGCCAGCCTCTGCCCCTGGGGAACCCCCATCACAAGCGCATACTCACCCAGGGTGCCCACATCGTCGCCGATGGCCTCCACGACAAAGTCTGCAGACTTGCCGACGACACCGCCCTCCAGCCCGGGGCCCCAAGCCCGCACCTTCTGATTGCCACACTCGCTGCCCACTTTCACCTCGAAGGGACTGCAAGGAGAGAGCCACCCAGGAGAGTGCCGAAGTGCCCATCCTGGAGGCGGGCTGGCCAGAGCCCTGCAGGGGAGGAGGTGTGCCACCTCTAAAGCGCTCATCCAGGGCCTTACCTGCGCCCGATATTCTGGCCACCCCATGTGATTGTGACGGTGTATGTGCCGGGAACCATGGGGTAATACTCGAAGCCATAGACACCATCGCCCAGGTCCTTCTGCTTCACACGCTCTTCTCCCTCTGTCAGAGACAAAGGGAGGCCTCAGGCCTGCTGAGCAGTGGCCAGAGGCTGGCATCGCCCCACCCCAGCCACAGGCCAACTTACTGGGGCCCTTCACGGTGACCTTCAGCTCTCCACTGCCTGCCCCCTTTGTGTACACTTTGAAGTCGGCCGTCTCCTTCACTCGCACACCCTTGGGCTGGAGACCCCGGCCGACGGCGCGGCAGGCACCTGGGTTACAAGCTGTGAGCAGAGGACTGGTTGAGCTGCTGGGAGCTGGTGCGGGGCCACTCCCTCCCTTGTCTCCCACCGGACTGGGCCAGTGGGCCGCCCAGGATGGTGAGGGCCGTGTAAGAAAGAACCGGAAGGGACCATGACCCAAGGACCTGGGGCCCAGGCCTGGACGTGGCAGGCCTCCTCCCCTGTGCTCCATCCACACCAGCTCCCCCAACAGTCCCCCCACCCATCCCATCCACCCCCAACCCCCGAGGAAGACAGATCCAAGTACCGTTGACCCTGTGGGCAGAGCAGAGAGCAGCAGGTTTCTAGACAGCTGGAGCGAGTTCTTCCGAAGGTGAAAGCGTGGAGAGAGAGAGAGAGGGAGAAGGCGAGAGGAGGAGGAGGAGGAGGCCCAAACAGTGGAAGCACAGACGCCCCAGGAGCCAGGGCGGGGCTGCAGCAGCACCTGCCCGGCTGCCATCCCTCCAAGACCGCCCAGCTGGAGCTGTGCCCTGCAGAAGGCAGCTGGGGTGGCCTACCTTGGCCTACAGTGACTGTGTAGGGGCTGCGAGGGATGGGCACCCCGGCAAAAGTGACGTGCACCGTGTGGACGCCCTCCACGCTGGGCTGGTAGCTGCAGCGATATGTGCTGTCGCCCCGGGCCTCCAGCTGAGGCTCCACGGTACCCTTCTGGCCTGCCGGGTCCTGGATCACCACCTCCACCTCGCCTGTGCCTGCACCTGCCGGGAAGCAGCGGCTCAGCTTCCAGCCTCTCCTCCTCCCACGGGCCTGCCAGCCTCAGCACCCTCTGCTCACCCGCCGTGAAGATCTCAAAGTAGGTGGTCTTGTTGGCGATGTTGCCACTGGGCTCCAGGCCAGGGCCCTGGGCAGTCACTTTGCTGGCATCTCCCTGGGACTTGTCCACGTACACCTCAAAGGGGCTCTTGGCAATGTGCTGGCCGGCAAAGAGCACGGTGACCTGTTCCCAGGAGGGGCAGGCCGTGAGGCCAGGGTTAGGATTCCCCCGGCCACAGCTTTTGCTCCCAGTCTCCCCTCAGGCTGAGGGCTCACCTTGTGAGTCCCCGTCACCTCGGGGACATACCAGACAGAGAAGGTACGGTTCTTGTCGTTATTGGCGGTCACCTTGGCCTAGGGTGGGAAGGAGCCTGTGAGTCTTTGTTCGGAGCAGTCCCCGGCACATGGAGGCCTGGAAATGCCAGGCCCTACCTTCGGGCTGCCTTACCTCCTCCTGGTGCCCGGCCGGGTCCTCCACGTACACCAGCACTTCTCCCTGCCCGGCGCTTCTGGTCTCCACAGTGAACTCTGCCCTCTTCTTTACCATGTTGCCCGTGGGCTCAATGCCTGCCCAGGAAGGGTGAGGAAGCCACGGGTTGGCCGTCAGGGCCACCCTCTCACCTGCACGGGCTCAGCACCCCTCCCTATTCCCTTCTGAACTGGTGCTCTTGTGGGACAGGCCTGGGCCTGTTTTCTAGAATGCTTGCTCGAGCGTGCCGGGGCTCAGGCTCCCATCGGATACCCTGGCTGGGTCTCAAGTTCACTTACAGCAAAGCAGATGGGTCCTTACTCCCTAAACACACTCTGCCTTGGGTGGGTGTGATGTGTGGGAACATCCAGCCAGTGGCTGTTTTTGATCAGCCCTGACCCACTCCTGTCTGACTTGTGGAGGGCAGTCGATAACCCGGTGGCCACGTGATGGAAGACTCCCAAGGAGCTGACATTTCCCAGAGGACGTGGCCCCACGGGGAGAAGGTGACTTTGCAGGAGCACTCCTGCCCGGCTCCCTCACCTGGCCCGTAGGCTCGGGCTTTCTTTGGGTTGAGTTTGGGCCGCAGGGGAGCCCCCGGTTTCAGCTTGGCCTTGGGGAACTGGGACAGGTAGGTCATGACGGAGTGCTCATCCACGTTGGGGTCCACAATCTCCTCAGGGGTGATCACCTTCATGGACAGAGGGAGGAGCCAGTGGGCCTCCAAGCCTGGGGCTCCTGGGACACGCCACCTCTCCCCACGGGCACCTCAGCCCCCACACAGACCCCACTTGCCAGGGAGAGGGGCGTACCTGAGGGATGCCCAGCCAGTCATCGGCTTGTTGCATGGCTTCCCGTGCATTGTTCACGGGCTTGCTGGCATCCCAGGAATCCCAGTCGGGGCACAGGCCTGCAGATGGAGGAAATTCGTCAGTCTAAGGACCACGGGACCTCATCACAGGCCATCCCCTTCACCCCCAACACCCGACATCACTCACCCGGGGCACAGCTGTCGACCAGGGCGCCCAGGGCTCTGCCGCTCTGCCAGTCGCGGCTGAAGTTGGTGATTGGCAGCTGCGGCAGCTTGTTCTGGATCCAGCCCAGCAGCCTCTGCTTGGGGGTCTGCTTCTTGGCCTCCTCGTCCTCCTCCTCATCCCACATGGGCATGGAGATGGAGTAGTGCAGGATCAGGGTCCAGATGAGGCCCAGGATCAACTTGAGGTTCCCGTCCACGATGGCCTTGCTGTCTGCAAGGGCAACAGTGGCAGCGCTGGGTGAGCACAGCCAACCCAGGGGGCCCCTGGGCATAGGCACAGATGCACGTGCACACACGGCTTGGGGGAGGGGGGCGGAAGCACACACTCGGGACAGCAGGCCACTCCTAAGCACTGGCAAGTGTGGCAGACAGCGGGCCCCAGGGAGGAGGAGGAGGCCTCCATGGGGCAGGGTGGGCTTCGGGTGCCTGTGGGAGCATCAAGGTGGTTCAGGGGTAAAACCCCCCAGACATGCAGTGCCAATACAGCACAATCAGGGAGGCTGCCAGAAGCCCTGGGGCCATGAGGGCCCAGAGGATGGATAGGCAACAGACCCAGGCTGCAAATGGGGCCCTGATCCCCAAAGATGGTTCCAGAGAGAGTGTGGGTGAGTGCTTTGCAGCTGCCCAGGCCCCTCTCCAGAGGTCTCCAGGGAAGGGGCAGGGGGAACAGCTGGACCCCGGGGCCTTGATGCCAGGGCCCTTGGGCGGGCGCTGGGGAAAAGGAAGGCAAGCGGGGGTTGGGTTGGGAAATACGACTGCTGGCCCAGGGTGGGGGCGTGAATGGCTGAGGCTGGGGAAGTTGGGCAAGGACCCTTTGGGTGGAGGGTGTGAACCCCCGCCTGCCCCCACTTCCTTCGTGCTCACCCCTCCCCCGACAGAGCCAGGCTGGGGGTTGGGCCGTTGGCCTGGTGCAGGGGAGGGCTTGGGTGCCCCAAGGAACCAGCGGCCTGACCCTGACTCACTGGGGCCCAGCAGGGATGGCCTGCCAGCCGGGATGCCGAGCAGCACACATTCCAGGGGCCCCCTCACCCAGCCTGGGGGGGGGGTGGTGGGGGCAGGGCCCGCCAGCCTGGGTTAGGCACCCAGGGCCCCCCGCTTGGCGGGGGGGTTGTGGGTGGGGTCCCAGAGTCCCGCTGTCTCAGCAGCAGGCTCAGCCACTGCCCGCCCTCTGCACCACTTAACTTAACGGGCCGCTGGGCTGCAGGCGGGTGGCCACCAAGCTCACCACAGGGGAAGTGGTTAGGGCGGGCACCCTGCACCCCATCACCATGGCAACCCCTCGGTTCCCCACCCAAGGCCCTTCTGGGTGTCAGTCTCAAGCGCTTGGGGGATGGGGCTTAGGGCTGGGCCTGAGAACGCAGGAGGGCCGCTTATCTTTGGAATCCCTGCTGACGGGTTCCACTCACCCCCTCCCCAGTAATCAGGAGAAAATGCTTGTCCAGTGAATCAACTGGGGGGCTGGGGACCAGGCAGCCTCTAAACCCAGCAGGCTGCACCTCAAAGACCAGCTCAACACCACTCAGAGCAGAGTGGCCTCCCAGTTCTCAACGGGGGGCTTGTCCCAGTCCTACACCACTGCCTTGCACTATCGCCAAGTGGCAGGAGATGGGGTCTCAGGCTAGGGATGACTGGAAGGCTCGGAGAAGACAAAGTACACGGGAGCACTTGCACTTTCCCACCAGCTTCCCATCCCCAGAACCCTGAGCCTGGCACCAGAGCCCTCGGGAGGCCTGAGGTCCACCCAGACCCATGAGGGGACATACAAGGCCAAGCTCATCGGTCCTCCCGGGGCTGGGCCCTCCCCCTGGTCCATAGGAGGCTGGCCCAGGCTGTCCCCATCCAACTCACAAAAGAGGGCGGGAAGGACCAGGCTAAGAGTTGAGAGACTGACTGGTTGGATGGCCCCGCCCCATCCCACCCCCTTTCCTCAGCCCCAGGGCCAGCCTGCCCCCTCCTTCCCCTAATCACTGCTGCTTTCCAACATTTTTTTGCCTTATATGGCAAAGCTCTGGGAACTAGGCCTGCTCCAGCCAGCTCACAAGAGGAGGAGAAGAAGGGCGGGGGAGGAGGAGGAGACCCCCCCCCAGACAACTGGGGTGTGGCTCACCTCCCCACATCCGGTTGCCCCCCCACCCAAGGCTCAAAGATGACTCAGCTTGGCTAGACTAAGTATGGGACTGGGGGGTGGGCCTCGGCCTGGACTTGCATTCCAGAAAAAGAGGTGGGGCCCTCGAGACCTGCCCAGAGTGGTTGGGGGCACCTGAGTCTTGGTCCCTCACTTTCTCAGGCTCAGTGTGGACTGGGCTAGGGCTGCAGGGGCCACTGGAAGGCCTCTTTGAATGCTGAAGAAAATAAAGCTGGTGGCCCTTCGCTCCCTGTCTCACAGCCACCCCCACCCCCCCGCAAAGTCACCAGTTCTGGTGCCGGTCCCTGTGTGATTCCCATCTCGAGAGGTGCCTGGGAATGATGCGGTAGGCCTGGTCAGTGCCAGCCTCACCAGCCCAGTGACACGGACACTGGGCTGGCAGTGAGCCCAGCACATGTTGGAGTACCTCCCAGTGAACTCCTGTATTCTAGATGCAGAAAAGCAAGTCCTACATGTAGCAAGACTTTGGTCTGCGATCAACAGTAACCCTGTGTCTAAGCGACTACAAGCCAGCTCCCTCCACTGGCCAGCACCCAAACCTATCTCAGGTACTGTTTGGCTAGCTATGGTCCTCTCTGGGCCCGGATTTCCCAAAAGGAGATCTAAACTTGGAGCAATCTTCAGTTGAGGGGTCCTAGACAATGGGACCCACAAGCTCCAAGCCTCTGTTTAGGAACCACAACGGTGTCCGAAAGCCAAAGAGCCGTCTCCCAACTGCTATAGTGGGTGGAGAGTCCTGGCCTCCCCCTCGTTAGAGATGGGGCGCTGGGCTCACGGCCAGAGTTTGGCCAGTGCCCGCCGCACCGCCTTCTCACCTCCCCCACCCCGCCCCGGCCCTCTCCCACCGCGGGCGCAGCGGCAGGGGCGCGGCCTGTGGAGGATGTGAGCTCAGCCTGGGCGTGGGCCAGCCGGGGACCGGCGGGAGGGGGCGCGTAGCGGTCCGCACGCACCGCTGGGTTGCGAGCCTTTGTTCTCGAGGCCCGCACGCAGCTGGGCGGCCCCGAGGCCCCCCGGGGCAGCGCCGCAGCTTAACGGGATGTCTGCGAGGAGTCGGCTCAGGGAAGAGGGGAGGACGCGCGGAAACCCCCGCCCTCGCCCCGCCAGCGCCACCGGGCGGCCCGCGCCCTCACCGATGGACACGAGCTTGATGCTCTCGCGGTCCAGGAACTCGAGCGCCACCGACACGTTCTCGAGCTGCATCTGGCGGAAGGTGGGCCTCTGGTTGTGCTTGCGGTGCATCTTCTTTTGGCTGAGCACCTCGAGCAGCGCGATAAGCCGCAGCCCGTCGCTCAGGTCCGTCTGCAGGTTGGCGATGCGCTTGCTCACGCACTTGAGGTGCTCGTTGCACCAGCGCGTGAACGTGTTCTGCTGGATCTTCTTCCACGGCGCATCCTCCGCCAGGTCCTTCTCGGTGGCCGGCATCTCAGCGTCTCGCGTGTCGGTACCGATGCCCAGAGCCGCGCCCGCAGCGCTCTGGCCCGCCCGGGAGTGGGAGCTACTCATTTTGAGGCGCGAGGAGCTGATGGGCGGTGCTGCAGCCTAGACGAGGGGACGGCCCTTTAATTAAAGTCGCAGGCACCTCAGCGAGCGCAGGGCGAGGCAGACAGCTGAGGTTGCTCTGCGGAAAGAGCGAGCCCTTTAAATGCTGACAGAGGCGGGGCCAGGGGGCGGGGCCTCGGCGGGGCGGGGCTGCGGGTGGGGCTTCGGGGCCGCACCCGCCCCGCCCCGCCCCACCCGTTGGAATGCCCCCCTGAGTCCCCCCGCCCCAGAGCGTTGACCCGACCCCCAGGCACCAGGAAGGGTCGGTGGGACCCGGAGCGGGCGAAGCTGCGAGGAAATGCAGAGGTCTCCCTCCCGCGCTGTAGGAAACGCTGCAGCGATGAAAGGCTAAGCAACGTCTAGAGCGGGGACCGCTTGGTCTGCAGCGGGCACACCATACAAGGGACTTTCCTTCCCCAAGGCCCCTGCGGGGGGTGGCTCGCCCTCCCTGAGTCACGTGGACTCCGCTCTGTCCCCGCCGCCCCCTCTCCCCCGACCTCCAGCGCTCGGGGGTCCCTGTCCGCGCCCCAGCCGGCCGCCTCGCCGGCAGCCAAGAGAAAGG
>NC_057419.1:142789446-142979050 GCF_019320065.1 Cervus canadensis | reverse complement strand
GGGGGGGGGGGGGTTCGGGGGGGGCCCCGCGGGGGCGCGCCGTGAGCTCAGGCGCCCGGGGAGCCGGCGACGCCCCCCCACCCCCATGAGATGAGCTCACCCTCTGCTGACGGGGAGGGGTGGCCTGGAGGGTCTGCAGAGCCCACGTCTCAGCCCAGCAGCGAAGGCCACCTCCTCCAGGGAGCCGTCCAGTCTTGCCCCCCCCTTTACCCCAAGCCTGGGGCTGGTCGGGCAAGTTGGATTCTACCTTAGAGGGGGATGTCCAACAGGCCCTGGCAGGTATGCACTGAGCGCCTCCCACCTGAAAATCTGCACAGGGGCAGGGACCCCAACCCCAAGACGAGCCAACCAACGTCCCAGGCTGGCACGGGTTTGGCCCCTGCCCAGTGCCAAGCCTGGCCTGGAAGCAAGCAACAGAAATGGACTGAATTCTCAGCAGCACGGTTAGCTGCAGTCCTGAGGCCTGGGCATGGACGGTGGGGTGCAGCCGAGGAGCCAAGTGTCCGGGAACTGGGTGGGCACAGCCACACCCTGGCACTGCCAAGCTCCCTCTTCCTCTTCTGCATGCCCATTTCCTGGTATTAACAGCTTCGTATTCAGCTCAAATGTCACTTCCTCGGGGAAAGCCACACAAAGCAGTGTCTTCTCACTGTGCCCACAACCCTCACGAAGAACTGCATCTTACATCCTGAGCCAATACCCACAGGCACACATGCAGATCGACACAAATGGCTGAAATAAATGTTCCACCAAGTGAGACTGTCCCTTACCATCTGAAAAGCACTCTGATCTTTCTTTTATTCTACTGCGTTAAAGGAGAAAATGCAAAGAAGGGAGGGAGGGAGGCAAAAAGGGAGAAGCAGGTAGGAACAGGGGGAGGAAGGGAGAAGTGTGCTCTCACTGCTAACATGGTTTGTATCTACCGCTGCACACTCACAGGAAGGCACTGATTGCCCTCAGGCCTCTCTGCAGCCACTGCTGCCTTTGTTGGCAATGATCTCTCCACCTAGATCCCAGGTGAGATCACCTAGCAGTGGCCTCGGTCTCTGTTTCTCCCCGCCCCATCTAATGGGATGCACCCCTCCGCCGCTCATGGCAGTGGGTTATCCTCTCTTGATAGATGAGCAGCCTGAGTTTAGGTCCACGAGGTAGCTCATGACCAAGGCTATCTTTCAAGGAGGGACACTCACCTGCCAGAGGCATTGCAATGGGAATCAGTGGGGCAATAGCTGGGGTAGCAAAGAGGAAGTAATGGCTTCATGGCTGGATCTCAGGACCCCCCACCTCCATTTTAATCCTCTCTTTACTCTCTCTCTCCCCTCCCTCCACACCCCTGAGACATGCAACTCAGGGTCTCTACTTTTCCAGGTCTGGGAGGAATGAGGGTTTATACAGCACCAGTTCTTCCCCAGTAAAAGATTTTAACAAAGGCTTTTGCTCCTTGTGTTGATAGAGAAGGAAATGGCAATCCACTCCACTATTCTTGCCTGGAAAATCCCATGGACAGAGGAGCCTGGCGGGCTACAGTCCATGGGGTAGCAAGAGTCAGACACAACTTAGCGACTCAACCACCACTTTGTGTTGAAGGTTCCACAAAAGCACTAGAAGTGGCTCCATTCCTGCTGCCATGCTGACTGTCCCAAGGCAGACTGATGTGTCCTAGGACCGGAACACAAGGTGTCATCTGAGAGGCTTTGGTCGGCTAACCATTCCCTGCCATATATTGATTGTGACAACCTTCCACATGGTCATTTTCACGCTAGTCACCATCTTACAACTTTTGTTACCATCTGAGCCATGTTTTAAAGCATTCGACTGCCAGGCCAAACCCAGAGGATCTTTAACATCCTTGAAGAGAAAAAGTAAGCTTTGTATTGTACCAAATGATTCAGGTTCTGATCTTAAAACATTAATCTCTCAGTGAATAATCGTCTCCTTGGACCTGTTGAGAAATGTATTCATGTTGATATTACTTTTTCTTACAATTTTTGATGTTGCTAGGATCACAAGTTACATAATCTATTGCTTAGAATCCCAGTCCTTAAAGGAGAAACTGTCTTCTTGTTACTGACTTGGAATCAGTGGCTTCCAAGCCCTTTTTGCCCCAGCTACAGTTCCAGAGAAATGCCTCCTTTTAACTCTGCCCACTCTTCCCAGGAAGACTCCCCTCAAGGGCCCAGATTTCCACTAACAGCTCCTCTGCTGACTCAGAACCCTCAATGGGCCACACTGTCCAGGTTATGACCCCGAGGGCTAGGTACTGGCTAGGGGAACATCCATGAATGAACTGCTGTACTGGGTGCCCCTGCACAAGTCTCTTCCTTCTCTGGGCCCCTAATTCCTCCTCGATGTGACGGCATTGGTGCCAAGGGCCTCTCAGCTCTGATGTTCAAGGGCTTGCCTGGTTTCTGGTGGTTTGAGACAGGTCTGCCTGCAGTGGGACTGGCTTGGGGCTCCAGGTGGTCTCGTGCGCAGGAGACCATCACAGGGCAGCCGTGTGGTGCCATCTGTGGTGGGACCTCATAGTGGGGCAACTGGGGGAGAGGGAAATAAAAGGCAGAGGGCCAAGGCAGGTGCCGGGGAGGGGTTGCTCCCAGAGGAGAAGGCAAACTTAGAATTCCTTGACCTCATAAGGAAACGGCTCGGGTCTGTATGGGGGGGGGGTTGGCAAGGGGAGGCTGGCCTCCGGGACGGGGGCCAGCACTGCAAAAGAAGGCTTAGAGAGGTGCTGGGGAATCTGATCTGGCCCAAACTCCAAATTCCGCGAGGCCGGCTCTGAGGAGCCCAGATCCCAAATGCCATCTCCCTCTCTGCTTGGAGATAAGCAGCAAGACCCTTGCCCTGCCCGGGGCGCTGCCCCTCATCCGACCATGCATACGTGGGGCCCTCATATTTTGGGAGGTGGAGAAATCCTCATCTATAAAACCTGGCCAACAGCAACCTAGCAGAGGGGCTTCGTACGTGGTTAAACCAGGGCCCTATCTTCTCTCCACCACATGAACGAACCTTTGCTGAGACCAAGGCTGTGACCCTCATCAGCTGGGCCAGTCTGCCAGCCTTCATCCCAGTTCAGGGAGGGGCACTTCAGTTTCCCCTCATTCTATTGGCTGGCTTTGTTAGAACGTGACTGTCATCTCCTTCCTAATTTTCATGGGACAGCTCTTTCCTGACCAAGGCTCTCACCAACTCCCTGTGACAGGTCCCGGCTGCCTTCCATGGTTTGCCTGCTTCAGTCCCCTGGCCCCTTGTCCAGGAGGCCCCCTCTGCGCTCCCATGACCCTGAAGCCCACTGAGACCCAGGTGCTCAGAGCACATTATCGGAAGCCCCGGGCAGGTCCCTCTGGCAGTCTCCTGGGTCACACTGGACTCGGGCCATCCCAGTCACGGAGGGGAAGCCCCTCGCGCCTCGAGTGGACTGCCGGTGGGTGAGGCAGGCACCCGCCATCTCTGCATGCATCGCATCACTGGGCGCCCCGTGCCAGTGCCCATTGGCATGCCCGGGCCCCTTCCAAGGCTGCTGGCTCCTGGAGCGCCAGTGGCCTCCTGGCCCAGTGCCCCATTTCCTCCGGGGTGCAGCGGGGAGGGGAAGAGGCGGTGGGGACCTGCGGGCTCAGGCCAGGGTCCCACAGAGCGGGAAGGCGTGCTGGGGCAGGGGGTCTGGGGGTCTGGGGGGTGGCTTAGGGTCGGGTGGTTATGGGCTTCCCTGGCGTGGCGCGCGAGCGCCCAGCGCGGGCAGCAGCGCCTAGTCCAGACCCACGCTCTCCAAGGTCTCGCCCCTTCGGATCGGGCCCTTTCTCTTGGCTGCCGGCGAGGCGGCCGGCTGGGGCGCGGCCAGGGACCCCCGAGCGCCGGAGCTCGGTGCAGAGGGGTCAGTTGGGACCTAGCGGAGTCCACGTGACTCAGGGAGGGCGAGCCCCGCCCAGCTCCCACATCCTGGCCAGTTTCTGCTGGTTGCACGGCCACAGGCCACGCCCCTCCACCCTTCTGACCCGAATAGCCGAGCGGGTGACGTCGCGGCTCGCGGGCCCCGCCCCGCTCCCAAGTCGGGGCGGGTCTAAGCTAGTTCCCGTCGCGCCCAGGCCCCGCCCCTCGCTGGCGTCCGGCCCTAAATGCGCCAGCGTGTGACGTCTCTGGGCTCGCCAGCTCCGCCCCGCCCCGCCCGTTCCCAAGGCCCCACCAATCTGTGCTGGCGGCTCTCCGCGAGGCCCAGCCCCTCTCCGCGCAGCGCGCGCTGCCTGCCGAGACCGCGGCTGTGACGCGGGCGTGACGCTCGCGTAGCCGCTCCCGAAGCGCTCCTGTTGCCCCCGCCGCGATCCGAGGCCGTCGTCTCTCGGCCGGTGTCGCTAGGCCCAGGCCTCCCCCAGGCCTCCGCCGTCCGCTGCCCGCCATGGACGACTACGCAGTCCTGTCGGACTCCGAGCTGGCCGCCGTGCTGCGCCAGTACAACATCCCACACGGGCCCGTCGTTGGTACGCGGTGGACGGAGGGCGGGCCCCCTCCCCGCGCTTAGCCCCGCGGCCCGCTCCCGGCCCGCTCCCTGACCGCCCTGTGCCCCGCGTCTGATCAGGTTCCACTCGCAAGCTCTACGAAAAGAAAATCTTCGAGTATGAGACCCAGAGGCGGAGGCTCTCGCCCCCGAGCTCGTCCGCATCCTCTTTCTCCTATCGGTTCTCGGGTGAGGCTTCCGTCCCAGGGCCCCGCCTGGCCGCCCTTGGGGACACGGTTTGGGTGACTCTGAGAAAGGGGTCGCGGGGGTGTGGCCGGAGCACCGGCCGGAAGGGGCGCGGGGGAAACGGGAGGGGACCCCTGTGGGCCATGGTCCTAGCCCCTCCCCCATTCAGACTTAGATTCGGCGTCCGTGGACTCGGATATGTATGATCTGCCCAAGAAAGAGGACGCCTTACTTTACCAGAGCAAGGGTAAGGCAGGGGTGGGGTGGGCACCCTGACACCTTCCTTCCATTGTCAGCCAGAACCTGAGACCTCAACCCCAAGCGTCCTGCAGTAGCCCTGGAGGGGAGAAACCGTGTCACAGGCCCCCCCAATGGGATTCAGATTAGGGCCATCGGGCCAGGTAGGGACACCGTTGCCTCTTCTGCTACCGCTGCCCCCCCTTCCCAAGGCTATAATGATGACTACTATGAGGAGAGTTACTTGACCACCAGGACTTACGGGGAACCTGAGTCTATGGGCACATCCAAGGGCTTCCGCCAGCCCTCAGCTTCACTCTCAGATGCTGACCCTTTTCACCGCCAGGTGAGCTGACTTGTCGGGCACCCTGTACTTGGGTACAACCTGAGGGGGTCCTCATGGGGTTTGGATGAGTCAAGGGGACCACTGGGCGCAAATGGTGCCTCAGAAACCTCCAGGGAGAGGCGGGGCCTGTAGACACCTGCCCGGTGAGGGCCTTTCTTTGGGGAGGGGAAGGGGCTGTCAGAACTGTTTTGACTAGTGTGCCCAGGACATGCCCTGGCTCTGGTCTGGGATCTAGGTTTGAGCTCTTTTTGAGAATCCTGGGGCACAAAGTAGGATGCAGGCAGCCGGGACAAGTGGCACGGCCCTGCAGACATAAGGCTGGGGACCAAGAAGGGGGTCTGGAGGGTAGCAGGGCCCAGGCCTTTAAGCAGTGTTCAGAACAGGCTGGGAAGGGTAGTGTGGACTGAGGGTATGACCTGTCATACCTACATCGACCCCGCCAATAGGTATCCTCACTCTGATTCACTTCTGTAGGTCCGTGATGACAATCTTTTCTCTTTGGAAGAGGAAGGCAAGGATCGGTGAGTATTAAGGCAAGCCAGGGGCTGGGGCTGATTCAGGGCTCAGGCCCTCCTGGTCTACCTGCTGCCCTCTTTGCCTCAGGGAACACCTCCTGTATGGCCGGGACAGTGCCTACCAGAACATCGCACACTACCGCCCTATTTCCAACATCTCCAGAAGCTCCCTGGGCCTGTCCTATTATCCCACATCCTCCTCCACCTCGAGTGTGTCCTCATCTTCATCTTCGGCCCCTTCGTGGCTCACCCGTCGAGCCATCCGGCCTGAAAAGCAGGCCCCTGGGGCTGCCGGCCTGGGCCAGGATCGCCAGGTCCCGCTCTGGGGCCAGGTGCTGCTGTTCCTGGTCTTTGCTGCCTTCCTGCTCTTTGTTTACTACTCCATGCAGGCCGAGGATGGCAATCCCTTCTGGGCAGAGCCCTAAGGGTCTGGCCTCTTACCTTGGAGGCCAGCTCCTCTGGGAAGCCCTGGCTGACTGCCTTATCAGTGTTTGCTGGGGGAGGGGGGTTGGGGCTTTTCTGTGTGTTCTAGCTTGGGGTTACCAGGACAGGGGCAATGTTTGCTGACCCCTTCCCTGTCCTGCCAGGGAGGCAGCAGGCCTGGGCCCTCTGCAGCATGGTGGGCCTGGGTGGGCTTGCCTCTGGATCCTCCTGGCCCTGCTTGCCTGTCACCCTTTGGGCCTAGGAAGGCAAGACCCTTCTCCTGGAGAGGAGAACACGGTTTTGGTCATCGCATGCCTCCTATTTGTCGTCACCTCATGGGGGGATTAACCAAAGGCCACCCTGAGTTTGTTTTCGTGGACACAATAAAAGACCATTTATTTTTAACATGTGGGTTCTTCTCTTTAACGTGGGGAGGGGTTGGGCTGCCCCCCTACTAAAGGTTTCCAGGCCTTGGGTCTCCAGAATTGCCATCCGACTTCATCAGTTCATCCTTTCGTCCTTTGAGCCTGAGATAGGGATCATAGGCTACCCATAGACTCATTTGTGTTCTGCTTCTGGTGCCCACTCCCTGACATGTTACCAGAAGCTCTTGTAAGTACTTATAAAAAATAATGTCACACAGAGAGCCCACTGGGAAACGCAAGTGAGGCTGCTTGCACCGTGTCAGTTCTGGCTGTTTCAACTGGGACCAGCAGACACCAACCGTGGTGTCCAAGAGCAGAGTGATGGGAAGGAAATGAGGCATCTGCTTGATGGGCTGTTTCTGCTGGAAAGCTGGTTGTCTAATGACAGGGAAAGGCTCTCAGTCCTCTGGAATGTTTCATCCCCTTTCAGTAAATCAGTTCCTCACCTGGGTATTACTGCAAGGTTTTCTGCTTTGGGCATTTCACAGTTTTCACAGTTTACATGTGATTTTAACATCGAGTTGGAGAAAGAAATGGCAACCCACTCCAGTATTCTTGTCTGGAGAATCCCATGGACAGAGGAGCCTGGCGGGCTACTGTCCAAGGGGTCGCTAAGAGTCTGACACGACTGAGTGACTCACTTCACATCAAGTGCTAAGGAAACCTGGGGTAAAATGCCACACTGTGCGTCTGGGCTCTGCACTGCCTGTAGAGGGCAGTAAAGCCTGGAGAGGCAGGCACTCAAAAGGGAAGCAGAGGCACCCCCTGGGCCACCATTGGGTGGGACCCTGGCACCTCAGCTCTGACGGGCTCCTTCCTACAGGTGGCAGGACTTGGCAGGGCCTGCCCTCTCACCTGCACATGCACCGTGGTCTCCTGAGCCTTTGGGGCTGTCCGCTGTCTATGGCTGCTGGGTAAGCTCTGCTCAGGGCCAGGACTGGAACCTTTTTAGCAAAGCTCCCGGACATTTCTTCTTGCTGCATCCTAGTCTCTGCACTTGGGTGGGGTGGGGGGGGGGTGGGGTGAGCTGGGGTGGGGTGGGTGTTTTCTTAAAACCAACAGGCTTTTTTTGTGCATTTCAAATACACCAGAAAGAAATGGCTTCTCATATTCTCACCCTTCCCAGAGCCCCAGCCTCCCTCGTTTGCTGCTAGGCACTCCCCCGACTCCCATGGCACCCAGTCCGCTGTGGCCGGGACACCCCTGGGCCCCCGGCATCTGTCCTGTGCCATCTTAGACCAAGAGCTGAGACACGGATGCTCCGTGATCGGCAGTGGGCATGGGCAGGAGGTGTGGCCTACTCATCTGTGACCATAGGGGCAGGTGGTCAAATCAGTGAACTGGACGGGGGAGAACAAGGAGTCCCATCGTCAGGGCGTCAGAACTCCGCAGAGGCATGGCGCAACATCTCATTTCAGCAAGTGATCTCAAGGCTCCTCCTGGGGGTGGCTGTGCAGCGGGAGCCCCATGGGGTCCTGGTGGAGAGGAGGGATTGCAGGGAGGAAAGGGAGAGAGATGGCATGGCCTCTGGACGGAATGGTCCCCTCCGGGCTTCAGATCCTCCATCTGCAGGACCAAGGGGGAGGCTAGATGTGCTTGGCAATCACTGTTGTGTCTGAAGGAAGATGGAGTCGCCTCCCAGGTGACATAGTCTCCCCCTTTTATTTCCCATGGGTGACCATATCCATTGATCACCATGCATCAGACGGAGGGTTTCTGAGGGCCTTGCTTCAAAAGCGCTGCCCCAGGGCTCTGAGATACCCGCCTCCCAGAGAGCTCTCTTGAGGATTCTGGACCTCCCTCCAGACTCCCACTAGGCTTAGCCTTGCTTCCAAGGCCCTGGAGCCCCATAAGAGCCCCTGAATGCCTCCGAGTGCTCTGGGCACCCCAGGCAAAGCTTTTGAGGGCTCCGTGAGCCCCCAAGAGACCTCAGGCTTCCAAGTCCCCACCTAGGGCTTTCCAGGGCTCTGAGACCAACATCCAGGCTCCTGCCTGGACCATGGGCTGCAGTGGTACTGGGAGCACATCAGGGGGCATCAACTTCCCAGCGTGCAGGGCATCTCCTGCCATCTTAGGTACCACCAGAGCAGAGTCGGGGGATGGTGGTGGTGGTTGGAAGACATGGAGGAGCCTGGAAAGCCCTGGATGAGGCAACCGAGCTAGTAGCTTGGGACCCTGCCAGACAGCCTGAGCAGCATCCCTGGTGGAGCACAGAGAGAAGTGCCTGGGAGGTATAGCAAGCGGGGGGAGCTCCTGATGCCACCCTTGACATCAGCCGTGCCCTCCCCCCGCCCCCAGGTCTAGGGGATGCAGCAGACAGCATTCTGCAATCTTGGACCACCCCCACCTTGACCACTCTACTGGGCTAGTCCCAGCACTGAAGAAGCAGCCATCCAAGAGTGGGTACAAGCCTGTGGGTACAAGCCCACGAGGATGAACCTCCCCAAGGGACTAAAGGAAAGGAGGGTGCCACTGTTACTGCCCATGGGGCTGGCCTTTGGCCTTAGGCTCAGCATAACCATGCCCTGGAGACTAGCTCCAGCCCCTCCCCAGGGCAGTCAGGAACTCAGTGAAAAAAATCAAGTCCCACCCAGAGAAGTCCCCTACCACTGGGGAGAGCTGGGTAGCGAGGTCCTCCCAGAAAGCCCCTTCTCACCTCTGCCAGCCCACCAGGCACCACTCCCCTACCTGGACTCACCCAGATTCTCCTGCCTGCTGCCTGAACCAGTCTGCCAAGAGGAGACAGTCCTCGCTGCTATCAGTCCTCCCTGCCATCCCGTTCCAAAGCCTGCCTGGTGGGGGCCCCTGGAGGGAGAACGGCCACAGAGGAATGCTGAACATAACCAGGAGTCCTGACCCCTCCCCGGATGTCACATCGCACCTGGGCGGTCATGAGGCCTGCGGGGCGGCAAGGGGAGAAGCTGGAAACTGCAGAGGGAACGACCCTGAGGACAGCCCTGAGGACGGAGGTCACGGGCCAGGGCAGGCCAGAGCCTCGGCCAGGCAGGGGCAGGAGGGAGCAAGACAGGGAGCCACCTCTGGAGGGCTTCTGGAAAGGGGGACATGCAGATGGCACCAGGAGCCCATCTGCTGGGGGCAAGAGACCTGAGACCTGGCCCCAAGGAGCAGACCCCCCAGAGCACACCCCAGCTGCCAGGACACAGTCAGGGGCAAGCTGGGCCTCCCCTGGGCTCTGCACAGGGGATCCAGCCTGGGCTGCCCGCCCGGAGCCAGCAGGGGAGGGGGCCCAGCCCTGACAGGCCCCAGGGCCGAGACCTGCCTGCCACCAGGTGCCCAGAGCAGAGGAAGGGTCCAGCCACAGATGCCCGCCAGGGCCCTTCTTCCCTACTAAGCCTGGGAGGGGGTGTCTGGTCACCCTGTGGGGAGTGGCCCCTGCATCCTGTAGGTCCTGTCTGCTCTGAGTCGGGGGGATGGGGGAGCTGACCACTCCCACACCACGACCAGCCCCCACCCCGCCCCAGGGCACCCCTGCACCCCACCCTCCCTGGTGCCCGCTTCCCCAGGAGGGTGTGCCAGACCTAGGTGAAGCGAGGTGCACAGCACCCCCCAGGATGGGACAGCGAACCACCCACAGAGAGGGAGCCTCAGCGTTTCAACGATAGCGACGGTCTAGAGACCCTTGGAGGACCCGCACAGGCCCCGGTCTGGGCGGCCACACCCGACTCCAGGGCACAGGGCCAGGGCACTGACGGGGACCCCACTGGAACCCCAGCAGAGGCAGTGGGCCAAGGGGGGAACAGCCGCTAAGTCAGGGTCAGCGAACGTGAGGAGTGATGGATCTGGCCGCCAGGACTCGAGTGTGTGTGTCTGTGTCTGTGTCTGTGTCTGTGTGTATCATCCAGCTCCACGTCCCAGCTGTGGACAGGTCCCCAGAGGACAAGGCCAGCCACCTACAGCAGCCTCTTCCACAGGCCACGGGCACCCCCAGCAGGACTTATACACCCGGCAGGGGCACGCTGTGCTGCTCAGAGGTCAGGCTGGCCTCAGCCAGCTCCAATGCTTGCCATGGATGTCTGCAAAGTCCCCGTGAGCCCAAGGAGGCCACAGCCCGGGGAGTGGGGCTGAATGAGGGCTGGGACTGGGGGATGGTTCTGGGACACAGCACCGGTGGAGAATGGGCCGTTCCAGACCCCTGAGCTCTGGAGGGCAGGCACAATCATGTCCAGCAGGCGGAGGATGAGGACTGAGGGTGAGGCCTGAGACAAGTGGACAGCAGGGTGGGGCTGGGGCCAGGACAGGCCCCGCAAGCTCAGCCTCAGCCTCTGCTTCTGCCCCGGGACGGAGATAGAGAGCCCGGCTCTCCCGAGGCCACGGTCGTCAGGCTTGAGAAGAGCGTGGTGGCCACGGATGGGGCCAGGAGCTGTCTCCAAGGGCCCCAGTGCTGCCCAGAAGCAAGAGGCAGCAGGAGGAGCCCTCACCACCCACAGAAGCTGCGTGACACATTCAGAGCCACCAAGCGTGTCATCGGGAAGTCCCATCTCAGTCCCAGCCAGGACGGGGGGTGGGCATGTCCCCCATGGGCACAGCAGGAGTGCCTTCCTGGGACCAAAGGGACACTCGGCTGCCACCTCAGGCTGGCACCAGCCCAGCCCGGGGCTATCGGGCACGGTCATTGAAGAAAAGGGGCTTGTCAGCTTGCACTCCCAGGGCTGCACCACTCACTGGGATGGCCCTCCAGGCTGCGGACACCTGGGCAGAGGGCACACGCCACGGTCTCTGCAGGCCATGCTGGGATCATTACATGGTCTCTGTTTCTCTGGCTTTCTGTGTGTTTGTTCTGCAACCATTTCAAGGCGAAAAGCCACTCTCTGCCCTTACAACACATGCCTGGCCTGGCCTGGATCCGGGCTGCAACCCGCCACCCCTGCTTCCACAAAGGACACATTCCTGAGGGCTCCGGGTAGTCCGGGAGTCCCACACCCGGGCTCAGGGGCAGAGACACTCCTCGGAGACTTCTCATGTGCCATGAATGTGAAGAACCTAGGCCCATGCGGGTACTGTTTTCTTCTCCACGGGGTGACCGGTGTGACCCATAAAAACACAGCAGAGGCAAGGGAGTGTCACCTCGAGATGAGTTGTGAGACAAACACTTTGGCTTCCATCTCAGGGCTGCTCTGTCTCTCTGAGATCGCTGGATCTGGGGAAGGCCTGACCCAAGCAGCCCAGTGGAGAGGCCTGGTGGGGAGGGACCGTCCCCTGCCACAGCCCCGTGAGCCCTCCAGAAGCAGAGCCTGCCCCCCTCCCGCCCCAACACCCCAGGCAGACCAGAGGGCTGTGGCCCGGAGAAGCCTTGACCACAACCTGTGATGGACCCCAGGCCAGAAGCCCCAGCCAGGCCTTCTAGAATCCTATCCTTCAGACACCTGGGAGATTATGAGTGCAGGTTGTTTTAAGGGACTACACTCCGTTTAGGGTAATTCGCTACGCAAGCTTGCATGCTAAATCACTTCAGTCGTGTCCGACTCTTTGCAACCCCATGGATGTAGCCTGCCAGGCTCTTCTGTCCATGGGATTCTCCAGGCAAGAGTACTAGTGTGGGTTGCCATTTGCTTCTCCAGGGGATCTTCCCAACCCACGTCTCTTATGTCTCCTGTGTTGACAGGCAGGTTCTTTACCACTAGCATCACCTGGGTATCCCCTTGTTACTCAGCAATGGGTAACTTATACACGATGACTTTAAATGGAGAAGATCACCCTAAGTCAGTTGGGAGCAACAAACCGACAAGAAACCCCAGAAACCATTAGGAAGAGCCTGGAAAAGTCTGATGACACAAATGCTAAGATCGTCTGCCTAGTCAAACACAAACCCCAAACCACAAAGTCAAGAGACAAGTGACAAAGTGGGCCAAAAAATAGTACCAAGATGTGACTCAGGGCTCATATCATTAATGTATAGAGAACTTGAACCAGTCAATAAGAAAAGATCAGCGACCCAAAGGAAAAGGGTGCAGGAGGTGGCCTTGGAAAATGCCAACCAAACCGCCCCCCCGTACCCCCCGAAATGATCTCACAGCCAGAATGTGCTCGGGGGCTGGGGTCCCAGAGCTGCTGCTTCTGGGCACATGGGGCAGCTGGACACTGGCATTGCTTTTGATCTGCGGCTCCAACTGGATGTGGAGCCACAGACAGACCAGCCTCGGCAAAGACTGGCCAAAGCAGTGGGTGGTGCCCAGCTCAAATTTGGGCATTGAGCAGGTCTGGGCAGCATCACCCAAGAGCTGGGAGACCCTCTTGGTGAGGAACGTGTGGCAGGAAAGGCATTGGCTTCCCACCAGCAAGAGAAGGCTGACCACACCTGCAGACCAGACAGCTGTCAGGGCAGTTCCTGGGCAGACAACCTCCTTTCTGGTCTCCGTGCATGTGTACTAAGTCACTTCGTCGTGTTCGACTCTTCGCAATCCCATGGACTATAGCCCACCAGGCTCCTGCGTCCATGGGATTCTCCAGGCAAGAATCTTGCAGTGGGTTGCCATGCCCTCCTCCACGGGTCTTCCTGACTCAAGGATTGAACCCGCATCTCCTCATGTCTCCTGCATTGGCAGGTGAGTTCTTTACCACTAGCACCACCTGGGAAGCCCTTCGGGTCTCCATGCTCCCCTAGACCCACACTTGGTCTCAGGGCTGATGTTCCTTTCCCATCCCTGAGCTCGACATGCATGCCTTTTTCCTCTGCTCATCAGATAGTTCCTCCATCCCCACACCCAGCCACTGGATCTGATCTCACCCCACCCTCCTATGTGTCCAGATGTTATCAGCCCAAGTGAGGAGCTGTTGAGCAACTCGACAAACCTGACACCTGATCTTGCCTGGGCTGTGGACAGTCCCCTCCTTCGGCTTCAGGCAGGGAAGGGTGACGACTGCTCAACGCTGAACGGGAAGCCCCAGATCTCGCGAGAGCCACCAGCCTCCTGGCTTTTCCCAGCCCCGTGGGGACCCTGCAGAGAGCCAGTCTGGGAGGAGGGCAGGGGGCACACACCTAGGAGTCTCGGGCCTCTAGAGCAGTGCTTCTCACTGTGGGGTTTCTGGACCAGCAGCTTGTTGGAGTCGCAAATGCTCAAACCCCACCCCAGATGTGCAAGATCAGAGACTCTAGGGCGGGGCCCTGCGGCCGGCTTTGAGTGAGCCTTCCAGGTGTTCTCACGCCCCTTCCAGCATGATGGATGGAGGGGGCCAAATTCTAGACCCTGGGAGGGTGGAAGGAATCAGGAACGCGGGCCAAGGCCGCCCTCAGATGCCATCGGGATGGATGGTTTCTGATCTCATCCACTCCTAGTGAAGCCATGGGCTTTCTCTCCCTGCTGGGCTCACTCACCTTGACCTTCCAGGGAAGAGGCAGGCAGCAGGCACTGAGGGCTGCAACCATAGGTGGTCCTGGAGAACAGGAGTGCTTGGGCGAGATTCCCTCCCAGCGGGCCACACCTGTCGAGTGACAGGGGCAAGACTGTGTCACTTTGGGCCCTCCCCACCTCGAGAAGCATGGCACCCCTGCCTGACTCCACGTTTCTGGGCACTGGGCTCAGCTCTGCCCACCTCTCCCTTGTTATTCCGTGTGGGGCAGGGGGGAAGGGGGAAGGATCCAGGCTTCACAGAGAATTGTCCCAGTCACACTCACGAGTGGTGGAACAGCGTGGGCCGGGCAAGGGGTGGGGGCGGCTGGAGGAGGCCAGATTCTAGACCCTGGGATGGTGGAAGGAATCAGGAACGCGGGCCAAGGCCGCCCTCAGATGCCAGGACTGGAGGGCGGGGCCGAGTGGAGACCCCCTGACCTTGCTCTTTGGCAGCATCCTGGTGGGGTTGCCGCCCACCGTCCCTGGGCTCCCCCAATACACTGTGGCGGGTCATCTCGAGGGCCAGACGCCCTCAGTACAGCAGGCGGAGTCCTGCCAGGAGCGGGGGGGTGGGGCCCCGACGGAATCCCCAAGGTCTCCAGGGCCCTGGGCTCGGGGGAAGCGTCTTTTCGCCTTCCCCCAAGAGGGGGCGCACAACCCAGCGAACTGCGGGGCTCTGACCCCGCCCAGGACCCAGAGGGAGTGCGGTCGAGTACCGAGATGGAGGGCGGGGACACGGAGCAAGGGGGCCGTCTCCGCGCTTCGAGCCCCGCCCTGACCGCCCCAGCGGCCGTCATCTCTCGCTTCCCGCTTCAGTCCGCCCACCGGAAGCCATGGAGCACTGCCCTCCTGTCCACCTCTTCCGTCTGACTGTACCAATGACCATGCTCGACTCCTCAGAAGACCCGCCCTCCCGTGCCAAACCAGCCAGTCCCTCTTTGTGACGGGCACCTCTGTGGCCCAGTCAAAGCAGGCCGATCTCGTGAGCTCCGCCCTCCGCTCGGCCTTCGGGCTCTCTTTCCTCAGTCCCTAGGCGGGCGTGTCGTGGGCCCTTGGACTTCCCCGCGGAGAGATCCAGACTTTCCATGCAGAGTCATGCGAGTGTACACGCCAAGCCTTGCTATGTGCTTTGGTGTGAGCTTGTATTCTGAAGGAGTTAAATTCACGGGAAGTTACAGGGAAATACCCCTCCCGTTGTTGCCCCAGCATCAGCATGTTGCATATCCAGACGGACCTCACACTAGGAAATGGCATTGGTACCATCGGAAAGCTGCTCAGCGTTCTGTGTGTGCGTGTGTGCGCGCACGCGCCAGTGGTTAGGACACCACACTCCCACTGCCAATGGCCTGGGTTCGATTCCTGGATGATGCTGCATACCTTGCCACACACACACACACACACACACACACACACACACACGTCAGTACGTTAATGAAACCATGCAGTTTGATAACGGGGTGTCCTTTTTTTAATCACACACTGCCCTTGAGATCCATCCATTTCAATCAATAGTTAGTTGGTATCAGCAGTCAGTTCTCCCTTTGTATTGCTAGGCTTCTTCCTTGGTGTGGATCAGCCAAAGTTGTTCAAGCCTTCACTCACTGAAGGACATGTTGCCCGTTTCCACTTTTAGATTTCTAGAAAAAAACTGCTTTGAACATTTGTATCCAGGCTTTCCTGTGGTCAGAATTCTCCGTTTCTTTGGCATGAATGTTTAGCAGTGCAAGTGCTGTGTCCTAAGGAAGTGGACGATTAGCCTTAGAAGAAACTGCCAATTTGCATTCCACTGTGGCTGGACCATTTTTCCTTAGCACCCCAGATATTTTTAAAGCACATAACTGAAGATTTTTACAAAACATTGTTTTAGGCAATACTGTTAACAATTCTGTTTCTCACCTCTAACTATATTCTTCTGTGGGATCACCTACATAGTTCTTCACTCAGGTTAAAAAAAACACACACCCTGTACATTCAGTGTGATTTTAACTAGCAATAATATATTTGCAAAAGTCTTCCTTGTCAGTGCACAAAAGTCTAGCTCATGTCATCTCTGGTCACAAGGTATTGAACAGAACACATGTGCTATAGTTTACATAACAAATCCCCAACTGATGTAGTGTTACCTTTTCTGTTCTTCTTCTTTGTTTGTTAGCATCTCTGAAAATGTGTAAATCTCCCTCAGGATATTACCTTTAAGTGGAACTACCAGGTCAAAACCTATGGGCATTTACCATGTTCATTGATACTAAGCATTTGGCTCCCCCAAAAGACCCTGATAGGCATATAGCAGGGCTTAGTTAGCCCTGTGTTCCACATGTTGCAGAGATTTTCTCTCAGTCTCTCTCTGTCTAAAGAGCTCAGCTTTTTATTGAATGTGTTACTAAAGTGAGTGAAGTTGCTCAGTCATGTCTCATTTTTTGCGACTCCATGGACTGTGGCCTACCAGGATCCTTCATCCATGGGATTTTCCAGGCAAGAGTACTGGAGAGGGTTGCCATTTCCTTCTCAAGGGGATCTTCCCAACCCATGGATCGAGCCCAGGTCTCTCACATTGTAGGCAGATGCTTTACCATCTGAGCCACCAGGGAAGTTACTACAGAGGTTTAGTCAAAAAGAGCAAAGCTCATGTCATCATCAGGGTCTTCAGATTCTTTTTTCTTTGTTTCTACTTTCTTCTCCTCAGATTGGGCAGCAGTGGTGGAGGGGGCAGGACCTTCTGGTGGTGCAGCTCCAGCTGTCGGGACAGGTCCACCAGCCCCCACATGGCAGGTGAAGCTGCTGATGCTGACACTGGCCAAGGCCTTTACAAACAAGCCTGGCCAGAAACTGTCAACATTTACACCAGCTGCTTTAACGAGGGCACTGATCTTATCCTCTGTGACCATCACCTCACTGGGCAGAATGAGGGCCGAGTAGGTGCAAGGAAGCTCCGAGACAGAGGCCATGGTGCGGGCGAGTGCTCAGTGGGGCTGCTGGCTCGGTGCCAGTCTCCAGATGAAGTGAGGGCCTCACCCCAAAATGGCCTTGGATTCTCAGAAGGACTGAGCACCTTAGTGGCTGTGGAAGAAAGGGATCTCTCTCCTTTTTTGGCTGCACAGCATGGCATGCCAGATCTTAATTTCCAGACCAAGAATTGAACCGAGCCCGTCCCCTGGAGTGGAAGCATGGAGTCTTAACCACTGGACCACTGTGGAATTCCCGTCTCTTGTCTCAAAAGACTAGGCTGGCCGGTTTTGGCTGTCAAGTAGTTACACAGTTTTATGCGACCAAATTATTAAACTCTGGATTGATGATTTCTGGGTTGTGTATCTTGGGCACAAAGTTGTCCTGCCTCAAGTGAGGAGAGTCATGTGACACAGGGCAGACTTTCCAAGTTCCCACACCCAATGCTTCGTGGACCCAGGCTGGCTGATTCTTGCTGTCCTGCAGGCCCCACTACTGTGTGTGTGGTGGGGGGGTCATATGATCCCAGGCTAGGTAGGCCGGGACTGGGGCCAGTGCCTCTCAGACACCCAGCCCCTGCCCTCCTGGGATGCCAGCTCAGTTGTGGAAAAGATGAGGAAACGTGTACTGAGAAGAGAGTATTATATTATTTAAATGCATAGGTGGCCTGCAGGTGAGCAAGCGAGATCCATGGGGAAAGCACAAATAAGAACCAAGAATCCACCTAAAACCAGTGTTCTTGAACAGTCACCTGCAACGGTGAGAAGGAAGGACAAGGCTGTAAAAGAACTGGGTCCATCCCAGCATGGGTCTGAGTGAGCAGAAGACTGGTCCACATCATCTGTAAGCAGGGGCTTCCATCCCTCTGCCACAGACAGTGGGGCTTCAGCAAACCACTGGCTGAGGGAGGATCCCCCCCTAACCCTGGCACTGTGGTTGTACTGCCAGGCTCCTGGCAGAGCGCATGCTCCCAGAAGGGATGCCTCACCTCTGGCTTCCGACTCAAGACTCCCAGAGGGCCAGCTAAAGACTGGTCTGCAAACTCATATTGAAGACACCACCTATCCTCATGAAACACTGGCAGGTCCCTCAAAGAGAGGAGTGGCCCTGTTACATCCCCAGGGCATCACTGTCAGAAGCCAGATGATATAATTTTCAGTAAGGGCTGGGAGTGTCTGCTACAGGCCTGGACTCACCAATCCCAGCCTCGCGGTGGCCGTAGGAAGTCAGTAGCATGTTAATCCCTTCTCCAGATGAGCAAATGAGGACATAGAAGGCTTGAGCAGTTTGTTCTGAATCTCTAGCTAGCAGGAGGGAGGGGTGGTTAAGGACACTGGCCTCTAAGCCTGACCTCCTTTTGCAGGCTGTGAAGTGACGTGAAGTCTCTCAGTTGTGTCCGACTCTTTGCGACCCCATGGACTGTACAGTTCATGGAATTCTCCAGGCCAGAATACTGGAGTGGGTAGCTCTTCCCTTCTCTCGGGGATCTTCCCAACCCAGGGATCGAACCCAGGTCTCCCACATTGCAGGCGGATTCTTTACCAGCTGAGCCACCAGGGAAGCCCAAGAATACTGGAGTCGGTAGCCTATCCCTTTTCCAGCAGATCTTCCTGACCCAGGAATCAAACCGAGGTCTCCTGCATTGCAGGCAGATTCTTTACCAACTGAGCTCTCAGGGAAGCCCTTTTCCATGCTATGCTCTCCATTTGGCTCCCAAGGAGGTTCCTGGGGCATCGTATCGCACATCAGCTTGTCCTGAAGGCATCGGAGGTGAGTCCCAGTGAATATCCCTGGGCCTTGGACCAGTCTATAAAGGAAGGAGGTGAGAAAGAGAAACACCTGTACTCTTGTGCCTAATCAGGGGGGACTTTGAAATAGACAGTACCTTTGAATTCTCATGAGATCAGAGAGCAGTTCTCATGGATATTTACCAGTTGTCTGCATTCCTGTGAATGAAGCCTAGTGCAACTCCCGAAATCTTCACTAGGTTCCGAGACACCAAAAGAGACATACATGGTGGGAGGGAGGTTCAAGAGGGAGGAGGACATATGTATACCTATGGCTGATCCATGTTGATGTATGACAGAAACCAATGCAGTATTGTAAAGCAATTATCCTCCAATTAAAAATAAACTTAAAAAAGTAGATACACAAGAAGGAATCAAAAAGGTAAGACGAATTTTAAAAGTCTAGGCAGATTTTAAAATGAAAAAAGAACTTTAGATGTTAGACACAAAATCAGTCTTTGAAATAAAAATCTGAGCTGATGAATCAAACCACAGATAGATGACTCAGAAGATGACAAGGCAGTGACATGGAGGAGAGATGGGCCGGTCTTCGTGGCCCCTCATCCTGGCCTCCGGGCTTCTGATGACATCAACCCCTTCCCTTCTTGCCCTGGGTCTGGGGTGACAGCTGCTTCCTGTACTCGCTGCGTGCCTTCAGCTCTCCGAGCCATCCCTGAGTGACCACCTGGGCTCAAGGCACCCATGACCTGCGGGGGTCTCACCATTCTGCTCCCTGCACTCGAATGGGGTGAAGGGCCAAGGGCAGCAAGTGCCCGAGGAGCCAGAGCAGCTGCTACCCTGAACTGTCATGGACGGAATGCCAGGGACCAAGCCTGGGCTGTGCAGTCACTGCAGTGTCCCTGGGAGGAAACTGACAAGGACACCTGCCTTACCTCTCAGCTCAAGTCACAGGATGACAGCCACAGCTCTTCCATGGCATCCTGCAAATTCCCCTGTGCCTGTAGAGTTGACGGGGCTGGAAATCAAACACAGCATTCCACTGTGTCAGTTGCAGAATCCCCAGGTCGCTTGAATTCCCAGCCTCTCTGCATTTCCTAAAAGGCAGGGCACTGTGTGGACGAGTAGGGCCTTGAAACCGAGACTCGGGATATCTGGTTGCCCTCAGTGGAAGCTGACAATCGGCAAGCCCCCAGTCCCCCAGAGCCTCCCTTGCGGATGGAAGTAGTTTGCCCAGCTGTGTCTGGAAGGCTGGCGTTCTGTCCTTTGAGGACTGTGTCATTACCTCACCTGGTGCTGATGCCTTGCAAGGGGACACTGACTGTCCTCCAGACCCTCTGCCACCACCTCCTGTTGCCACTGGATCTTCCCAGCCCAGGGATGGAACCCAGGTCTCCCGCATTGCAGGTGGATTCTTTACCAGCTGAGCCACAAGGAAAGCCCTTTAGACCCCTAAGTGGGGTCCAATTACTGCATGATCCAGCGCACAGGGATACAGTGTGGGTGGGGGCATCTTTCATCTCTGCCCCTCTCCCCTACACTCCTCCCTTCCTGCCTGAGTGGACTGCAAGTTTTCTGTTTGTTCTTCTCAGTAAGCAGGGAACCCTGTAGAGATCATTTCAGGATTACTGAGTGTCAGGCACCCCGTTTCTCATCCATGGCCCAGCAAGGTATTGCACCAGAGTAGGTAGAATGTACCTGTCTTCCTCTCTGGTGGCTGGTAAAGCTGTCCTTGGGGAGGCATATCTGTAGGTGGGCATGCTCCGACTGGAGGACTCCACTCCCAGACCCCAGCTCTCCACGTGGCATCACTTTCTCTGTCCTTTTATGTCCCGGAGGGCTTGTGCTGCACACCTTTGCCACCAGCATTTTGTGCACCTTCACGCATATCCGCCACCACACCCCCGGCCCATCCGTCCACCCCTACCTCAACCACCTCAGCTTTCTCTTCTCTTGGGCCATATTTCTTGCTCTCTGCTGGCCGTCAGCCCTAGGTTGGGAGCACTGCCCTTATTCGGCTTGTGTCTGGGGATCCAGGCCGCCGCGGGCCTCTCTCTGCTTTGGGGGCTGAGGCTGCAGCCTCACACCGTCAGAGTCTCCCCTTTCAGGGCGGCCCCACCCCCTGGGGCGGTGCAGGTGACGCTGATTGGCTAAGGCTCAGTGAGTGACCGGACAAAACCCAATGACGTGGCCCGGGCCGCGCGGATTGGCCGGCCCCGGGCAGGCGGGCACAAGGTGTGCGGAGAGCCGGCGGGGCGGGTGGGGTGCAGGCCTTCGTCAGGCAGTGGCCAAATGGTGGGTAGGTACAGGCGGGTCGGAGGTGGGGGGTTCGAGCTGCCAAGGCTGTGGAGGAGAGGGTTGGCCAGAGAGGGAGAAGGCGGGGCCGATTCCCTGTCGAGCCCTGGGCGATCCCAGTGAGGCTGGAAAGTGGCTGTGGTGTGCGTGCGTACGGAGTCCAGAGGCCACTTTTGGGGAGTACGAACGCGCCACAAGCTAGGGTAGCCCTCAGTGGGGACATTTATATGGCATTTCTAAAATCCTGGCCACAGCCCTATGGGAGAAGCTGTCCTCAGCACTGTCATCCCCTTTGACAAAAGAAACAGGCCAAAACGGGTGCCTTAGTTCACCTTTACATACACGAGTAGGCAACCTGCAGATTAGAATCATGCGGCAGGGTCACCAGAGTCTGTGACTCCAGAACAATCAAGGGACATTCAGACACTTAAGTGCCTAGACCAGTTGACAGCACTCCTGTACCCTATCACCTCGGCTACTCTGCACCCTGGAGGTATAGCTGGGCCACTCTCATCCCTACATGATCATCTCCTCCCAGCCCCTATTCCTAAGATCAGCTCTTCTGTTCTTGCCCAACACCTGCGGGGGCCTGAAAGTCTTTTGGAATGGAGTTTTTTTATCATGGATTGTATTTGGAACTCCATTTAGGCTTCAACAGTGCACTGCTGCACAGGATTTGTTGTGGATATCCCCAAATCAGGCATTATACATCTAAATACAAGCTAGTGTGGTGCATGGTCACACATCCTGGCTTATCTGTGTTCACAATGGCTTTACCTTAGAGTGCTTTATAGATGTCACGGTACCATTATGGTCATTGTTTCATTCACCCCTCATCAATCTGCTTTAACCACACACACACACTCAAAAGAGTAAACAGAACTATCACATGACCTGGCAACTCCTAGCTTTATATACACCCAATGTAAGTAAAACTATAATCCACAAACTTGAAAATGAATGTAGCATTGTCCACAATAGACAAAAAGTCTATTTGTAAAAAATCCAGATTTCTACAAACTGATGGACAAAACAGTCTATACATAAGATGGACTATTATGTGGCCATAAAAAAGAATGAAATTCTGTAACATACTCTAATGTAGATGAACCTGGAATACATTATGCTAAGAAGATAGGAGACAAAAAGGTCACATACTGTATGATGCCATTCATACAAAATGTCCAGAATATGTTAAATCCCTAGAAACAGAAACACATGAGTGGTTACCAGGGGCTGGGACAGTGAATGGGGATGGACTACTCAGGGGTGCAGTTCTCTCTGGAGTGATACAAATGTCCTAAAATGAACCACAGTGATGGTTACGGAACTCTCTGAGTATGCCAAGTACCACTAAATTGTATTCTTTCAATGGGTGAACTGCATGGAATGTGAGATGTCCAGTTAAGTGAGGTAAAATTTTGATTATTTGCATTTTATCAATTTTCTATATGACCCTGTAATCAACTGTTATTTTTATAGAAAAATGTCAACTACTTAATATTTACTTAGCTGCACCAAGACTTACTTGCAGCATTGCAGCATGTGGGCTCTAGCTCCCCAACCAGGGATTTAACTGAGGCCCTCTGCATTCGGAGTGCAGTCTTAGCCACTGGACCATCAGGGAAGTCCCTGGTATTTTTAGTATTTTTGTATTTTGATAAATTTGATATATTTTTCTATCAATTATATCAACTATTTTTAAAATTTTTGAAGTCTTATGAAATAAACATACTAATTATGCTAATTTTACAGGCCAGGGAACCAGTTTAGTGATTTAAAAAGCCAGGAACAGAAGGACTAAGCCCTGAAGACGACTCAGTGGCAGACTGGTTCTTCCATCTCTAGCACACATTCTAGAACAAAAACCCCCCCTTGATGACCAGTTAGTGAGAATGATAGAAATAAGGACCACGACATACCAGATACATCCAGTCAACTTTGGTTTTGAAGCTCTGGTCTATCTTTCATTTATCTGGCAGGTATTCTTTTGTATTCCAACCACATGGTTTAAATGCTCTGACCTAAAATAAGGAGTTGGCTCAGGGCTGGCTTTTCAGGCTGCACACTGTCCTCTAGTGGTCTACCTCCTGCCCACTACCCTTTCCAGGGCTTGATGGGGACATGGATCTCTACCCTGGTTTAAAGAACAGCTTCTTCCTTATTTAGGATCTTATCAAGGGGAAACCAAATCACACATATAAGGCACAAACAGAGCGAAACAGCTAGCCAATTCTTCATTGCTTTATTAACATCAACTGCAGTATCATCAGTAGATGAGTACAATTGAGCTAACAGTTTGGTCACTGGATAAGTAAGACATTCCTGAGATCTCACCAGAGAGCACAGTGTGGAGGTCAGACCTAGTTGTGTCCTCTCTTCACAGAACAGTCAACTCAAACAGCACAGGACATCCTAAGAACTTTCACCGCTGCTCCACAGCCTCTGCATGGGAGAGGAGGGATGAAGGCAAACACCAGAGGAAATTCCACACTAACTGCAGTCACACAGTACCTGGAAGGCTGCAGGTAGGATAGTAGCACCTGACCTCATGCACGGGCCATCAGTGGGCAGCATGGTGGTATAATGCTGCCCAACTTGGGTGACTGCAGTCTACAATTCAATTCACATTTTTTTTTTACTTATGAGGAAAATGCACACATTTAAGAAACTGTTACCTTATGTTGGTCTCTACTCCAGTTATCTCTAGTCTCATCAGAAAACTTGCTATTAGGTGGTTGTTTTGTTAGCTATTCTGTCACTTCAAACTTTATCTTATAATCCACTTTAATGATTCAAAGGTAAGAGTTATACATGTATATGTAGTTATGGCTTAACAAGAAAGCAGTTAACTTGCATTGTTTTTAAAAAGAATAAAGCACAAATAACATAGATTTAAGTGATCATTTGGCAACAAGCATAAACATAAGGTAAGGTAAACAGGCCAGTCTGTTGGTCAAAGCCAACAGCTAAGCTATTGCATTAAAATATGTTCCACAGCCAGTATGATGTGTTTGGAACTGATTCCAAACATATCCAGCAGATCACTGGGCTTCCCGCTCCGAGGGACCCCTGACACTGCCAGCTGATAGACCACGATGTCAGCCTCCATGGAGACGGCTGCACAGACGGCCTCCCCGATGCCACCTGCAGAAGCAAGGGATATTAGGGTCTGTTCTGGAAGCAGGTCGTCAGCCTCAAAACCCCATCATGTAGAGACCTTTGAATGTGTGATTCCGTGGGAGAAATATTTCTCACTAGGCACTGATTTATAAACAACCGTTCCCTAACTGGCCAGAAGAGTTCTCATTCAAAAGTACAAGTCTTCAAATTGCTCCCAGCCCTACTTATGGCAGGGGTTATCTCCACTGGGGCTCCATGGACACAAGGATCTGTGGAGATCAGATTCTCAAAACCTGTCAGGAGCCCAAGAATTGGCTGCTGACTTCAGAAAGGCCGGCATGCAAGGCTGGCCCGGGGGTGGTGCCTGGGCAGTAGGTTGGTGCGAGTCCTTGACATAAATGAGACACTTTCCCTACTGCTAAGAGTGGTCTCTGTGCCTCAGCTGTTGGCACCACAGGGTGGTTTATGGGGCACACCTGCTTTCCTCTGGGGTCGGGAAGTTTGGCACGTGAATGGCAGCCATCAGCCCTTAATAATACTCGTGGCAGTGAGTCTCGAGTGGGTTCCCTAGGTCTCCAGGGGGTCATCTGTTGCCGCCGGATAAGGGAGCAAGCTGGGGGCCCCCCAAAGGAGAGAGAGAGGGAACCAAAGGCATGGGGGTCTTCACCCCTGACCTGTGTCTTCTGCCCCTGGGGGTCCCAGTGTGTGCCCTTTCCTTGGAGAGTGCTTCCCTGCAGACCACAGGCTTGCTCTGGAGCCCCTGACACATGAACACATGAAGCTCCCCACTTGCTCCTTTGCTCTACCTAACCTTCCCTGGCCAGACACTGCCCAGCCCCTCACCCTGGCCACACTTCCTGCATTTGCTGTGTTCTCTGCTTGCAAGGTACTGTCTGCATTTTTTGCAAGGGGCAAACTATGAATCAGTCAATACACAAGAGCAACTGTGAAGCTTCTTACAATCCCTCCCGCCACAATGCCAATTTAGACATTCCTCTGTACTGCCACTGAGCCACCCAAGGCCCAGGCAGGGCACACTGTGCTGAGTACACACAAACGAGGATGGACATGAGACCTCCCTTAGCTAGTGTAGATGGGCAAGAGACCCTACACCCACACCCTTGCAAAGAGCAAGTAATACAGGGTGAGTGGTCAGCTGCAGGGACTTGGAATGCCCATGGTCATGGCATACTTCTGGTCAAGGAAAACAAAACATGTTCCACCAAAGCAGACTATCAAAATGGTCTGCCCCCAAGGCTTGCACATACCTTCTGGGTAGTGATCCTCCACTGTGATAATCTGGCCACCTGTGGCTTTTGCATTGGAGATGATGGTGGCAGCATCCAGAGGTTTAATAGTAAACAGGTCAATGACACGGATAGAAATATCTGGAAAACAGCAATAACCAGCTTAGTGTATCAAGCAGACTTAGACTAAAAAGATGCACTGGGGCAGACAGGCAGCCCAACCTCTACGTCTTCCAGCCCAAACTTCAGTGTTCAGCAACCCCCAACTGACCTTGCTTGGAAAGATCATCAGCAGCAGCTAAGGCTTCGTGCAAAGTAATTCCAGCTCCGACAACCGTAATCTTGTCGTTCACACTTTGACGGATGACCTGGTGTTGTGCCCACAAAACAAAAATGCTGCGCTTACTACACAGAATGAGTCTCCCAAGTGGAGGACAGTCTGCTCTCCAGAGCCTACCAATTTCAGTGCTTCACAGTTCAGCACACTGACCAATAAGGACTGCTCTCTTTAATAAGCCCCACTTCATGTTTATTTAACAAATTTGTCTACCTTTCCTCATGATTTACAATGCTAAATCACTAAGTTCTTTTACAGTATGTATGCAAAATGACCCTTTACCAAAGCAGGTGGATTTCCAACTGGAATGTGAAAGGCAGAAGGCCAGAAGCAAATTGGACAGAACATCTGCTCCAGTGTGGACTCAGTCCCACCAAGGGGTCTGAAAAGGCACCACCTCTGGACTGCTTAGACCTCTTTCTGGGGGCATCCATGCAGATTGGACTCTGATGATGAACATGCTAATGAGGGCTATTTGAGAGCACCTTGGGGTGCTCTGTGCCAAGCATCCTGCATGCCCAAGTGCCCTGTGATGCCCATGCATTAGTGGGCCCATTCTGTGACTGAGGAAAGCAAACCTGAGAACAGGAGGAACTCACCCAAGGCAGGGTTGAGACCAAGAGCCAGACTCATATGAATTCAAAGCCCATGTTCCCAACCATTTGCTAGTCTATAAGCAGACAGGGTTCTCTGCTCTTTTTTCACTGGTTTGTTTCTTTCAAAGTCACCCAACCAAAGGCACCTGGAATTAGTCTGCATTGCATTCCTCTCTATAGGTTTCCCTGTAACATAAGCACCACTGCTGACTAGATATTTAGGGTTTCAAACCACTTGCCCCATCCTTTAAGAATGTCC
This sequence comes from Cervus canadensis, assembly GCF_019320065.1. Taxonomy (NCBI): domain Eukaryota; kingdom Metazoa; phylum Chordata; class Mammalia; order Artiodactyla; family Cervidae; genus Cervus; species Cervus canadensis. Next base: position 142,952,538 of record NC_057419.1, on the reverse strand, counting down.
TAGCCTTTGTACGTGCATGTATGTAAATATATACACACACACCTATATGCCCCTTTGCAAACCCAGCCTATAATTATTCATGCCATGCATATTATCACACATAATTTAACTCACATCAGGAAATTTACTTCATTTTGTCAGGATAGGACAAACATCACAGGGAAAAAAAGACAAGAGAGATGTGAAAACTCTGAAAACCACATGACTGTCACTGAGACACCCTCCCTGCCACCCCCAGAGGCAAACAGATGGCCTTGAGTGGGAGTCCAGGGAACAATAGCACCTGTAGTTCACACTGAAGTGAAGAGTTCAGCTTTTCCATTCAGTGGAATGAAACTACGGGGGGCTAGGAACTGTTCTGGATATACCTGCTCTCCTGTGGCACTAAAGCTATTCAGAGCTCATTTATTCATTCTGAGCACTACCACTGTGAATTCTGGAGCAGCCTAGCCCTTATCAATCAAGTTGGAAGTCACGTATTGCTCCTTTAAGAGTGACTATCATTCTTTTACACACTTAAGAAGAGTATTCTAAGAGGCTTATAAGATAAAAGGCAGGACATAAAACAGTCCTACACAGCATGATCTCAACTAAGATATACACTTAGAAAAAGTCAGGAAGAAAACATGCCCAAATGTCTGTAAGGCCTGCCTTCTAGGTGGTGGACAATCATGTATTTTCTCCACAGATGCTATTGGCTTTCTGCACACACAACTCCGAAAGGCAGGCCCACAGACAGCGGGTTGCTTACTGGGCTTGCTGCTTACCCTTCTTTGGCCCTCATCTTCAAAATATGGCTGCTAACTATCTGTGCTTCCAAGGCTTTCTCAAGAACATAGGAGATAGGAAGCACCCAGCAGGCCTGAAGGTGTAGCCACATCCCACAAAACCAACCTCAGGGCCACACGATGGCCAGAGGCAAGATGGTTCATGTTTGTTATATTCCTGGCCTCCGATGGGCAAAACAAGAACCTAACAGATCTACTACTCATTTGAAATGGGTTCTGTCATTTTCTTAGCTTGACGCTGTCTGTGGGAACGTACAGCCAAGCAACTCAAGAGTCTTCAAGTTATTTATCTTTAAGGGTTCAACAGAGACTCCTTTCGGAAAGGAGAAAAGTTAAGTTCAGGCTGACATTGGCAGAATATTACTTTCTGAAGAAAAGCAGGCAAATATCATGAATTAAAAAAAAAAACAGAACAAAGGAAGAATGAAGCCTCAACTGTCGGGGCCCCTAGCTCTGGCTTTAAAGAATAGTGCTCCCAACACAAACTAATACTGGAAGATACAGGAGAACTTAAGGCCTTACCTTGGCCTGTCCAATCTCAAAGCTTTCTTGTGGGGTGTAAATAATTGCAGTTTCTGGCCGACTGGTTCGAATGTAGCACATCCCCTAGGGTGTAAATGAATACCAGAGCCCCAGTTTAGAAAATAAAACTAAATTTCCAACTAATAAACCTTAAATAGCAGCTGGGAAGGACTGAACAATTCTTAGTATGAAAAACAAAATGTGGATTCTGGAGCGAGGGATAACCATCTCTAACCACTGGTCAGGTGTTACTGATCAGGAGGCAAAAGCCTGTGAGGGAAGCTGCTGGATGCCCAGTGACAAGCTCTCCATGCTATCATGCTCACCCCTTTGGGAAAGCTTCCTCAGATACACCCCGATCTGTTCTGTCTCGACAGAATGTAAACTCGGGGCACGAGCACTTACTTACCTTGAATAGAAACCCTAAAACATAATGGTAAACAATTTTTGTCACAACAGCGTGTAATACTTCATTCTTAGAAATACCTTAGATACCAGAACATAAAATTACTCATCTTCCAATGAGAAGATGTCAATTTTTTTCATCATCATCACCTTGAACATATAAATAGAACTATAAATGAATACTCAAATATCTATAGAGTATTTGTTAATTTGTGTGCATGTGTGCTAGGTCATGTTGAACTCTGCGACCCCATGGACTGTGTAGCCCGCCAGGCTCCTCTGTCTACAGGGCTTCCCAGGTGGCACTAGTGGTAAAGAACCCGCCTCCCAGTGCAGGAGACCTAAGAGACCCAGGTTCAATTCCGGGGTTGGGAAGATCCCCTGACAAGGGGAAATGGCGAATTCTCTGCACCACCTGAGAACCCAATTGTTGATTTACATACATATTTAAATCATACACGATAAACTAATACATTAATTTAGAAACACTGCTTCCTTTTGTTCATTTACACACTATGAACCAGTTCTGTTCAGTACATTTTTAGGAGGTAAAATTTACTTAAGTGGAGCACACCCTGAATTCTGACAAGTTATACACCATGTATCTATCTGTCTCCTCAGTCTGGAGAGCATCTGTACCTGCCCAAAAGTTCCTACATGCCTCTCTCCCACCCAAGCAGCAACCTCTATTCTGATGTCTCTTTTGAACTTTCCACAAGTAAGATACCGCAGCACACATGAACTTGTGCTGTATGTGCAGACATAAAATAATGTCCAGGATACACCAAGTAGAAAAGTACAGAACCATGTGTGAGCCCACTTAGGTTAAAAAAAAAAAAAAAGAAAAAAAAGTCAAAGAAACTCATGTCTCCCACACGTTGGAAATGCCAGGAATGGACCTTGCATGTTGCATGACCCACCTCAACTGTGTGCAGGGCTGTGTGCAGGGCTGGGGGGTTGTGGTGGTGAGGTGAATCCAGTGACTGCTAGCTGGAGAGTTTGGAAAGGTAAAGATTCTGTTCCCTGAACTTTCCTGCAGCTGCAGGGTTCTGTGTCTCCTGCACTGCAGGCAGATTCTTTACCCTCTGAGCCATCAAGGAAGCCCCTGCAGCTGGGTTCTGGACAAGAGCCAGGTTGTGTCCAACTGATGCCCCTGGGTGAGACTTCAGGAGGGGCAGGCAGGGCAGAAGTCAGACTCTTACCCTTCTAAGCAGTTTTTGAGGAGGGTGAGCCAGGGCTGGGGATTCTAGGGTTCATCTGCAGTTGCAGCTGACAACTCTCCAGGTTTCTGGCTATCACGAGGTGGCAGTCACACAGGCTGTGTCTAACACCTGCACCTGGTGACTTGTCACTGGAGCCCACTCCAGTGGGCTTGGCTCTGCCAAGGACTCCCAGTCCCAAAGTCCCACAGTTTCCCCCTCTTCATGACCTAGGTCCCACCCCATACAGGTCGCTGGGACTTTGACCTTTTCTGCACTGTTTTTTTACAATGCAAATGTGTTCATGTTCTACATGCTTCTATTACCCTTTTTGGGGTAATAGTTCTATCTTTAAAGGGAATCCTACAGGACTTCCCTGGAGGTCCAGTGGTTAAGAATTCGCCTGCCAGTGCAGGGGACACAGGTTAGATCCCTGGACCAGGAGGATCCCACATGCCGCAGAGAGACTAAGCCCATGCGCCCCAACTACTGAAGCCTGTGTGCACCCTAGAGCCCATGTTCTGCAAGGAGAAGCCATCACAATGAAAAGCCTGCACACCACAACTAGAAAGTAAGTACCACTTGCTACAACTAGAGTAAGCCTGTGCAGCAACAAAGACCCAGTGCAGCCAAAAAAAGGCTGCAATCAAATTACCTGTAACAAATATCTATTACCTTTATGATGAGACAAGTAATATCAAACCATCAGTACCAAACTAGCAGCAGAGCCCAGACACATTTTTTGTCTGCACCAGCGTTCTCTAAGAAATACCTTGGTATTGGCTGCCAGGAAAACAGCATGTTCTGTCGAGACGGCATCACTTGGATAGAAAATCGTGCAGTTTGGAATGGCTCGGAACATGGCTAGGTCCTCTAGGGCCATCTGGGAGGGGCCATCTTCACCTGAGAAAGCAAAATCATAGCCCAACAAAGAAACCCCAGTAGGAGCCTGCCCTCCACTGGATGAGCGACTGTGCTGCCTGCCATGGGAGCCACCATCCCAGCAGTAGCCACAGACACTGCAAGCAACACAGCAGAAGCCACTTCTTGGCCTCAAGCCTTGCCAGCATCTGGCACTCAGTGTGACTGGTACTGCTGCCCTAGGTGACCCGCACTCTCTTCCAAGTACCATGTCTCTTCCCGTGTCCTCTTCTCTGAAGAGGGTCCCTCCAGACTCTGTTGTTTCTTCTCTGTGCTTTTAACCTTTTCCATCAAGAGACGAATGTTTTCAGACTCAAGTGGTCTCTCATTTCTCATGGCCTTCAAAGTAGCTGAGCATTATAGAACATACCTTCGGGGTGCCCTGGGGGTACTGTTGGAACTCATGGACTTCATGTAACCCAATGTACACCAGGGTGTCCAAGCTCTTCCAGCTAGGAAGGGGACTGCCACCGTGGACACTGCCTGTCCTGGGACCGTTGTCTCTCCAAAGAACTTCAGTTCCTCTGGGTTGGACTTAGAACCACTTTTCCACTTGGCTGACTTTAAAACTAACTTTGCACCCAGCCCCAGGAGAGGCCCCTGTGCAGGCCCTCCTCTCTCCTCTTTTCCCTTGAATCTGGCCCACAGAGAGTCTCCTTTGCCACTCAAGCTCTCCCTGGAAGTCCCTGGGACAACACCCAGATGTGCAGTTCCAGCCCTCCCCTCCAGCCTTCTGACAACAAGGGTCAGCTGTCAGTCACATCTACCTTGATGACCTGCCCTGCCACAGGCATGTCAGGTGCCCCATCTTTCTAGAGTCCCCATTGCTATCCTCCACAAACACAACTCCCAGATGTTTCCTAGGCAAGAAACCACTGGGCACTGGCGTTTTGCTTCTCATGCAGTTTGGGACTTCTCCTCCTGTCAGCAATGTTGACGTCTTTCCACAGGCTCTTGCAAGTCTGTTCCATTTTCTATCCAGTGCTAATGCACACCTCCATCCTCCTCCTGGCTCCCCCATTTCCCATCCACAGTTAATGCCCTGATGTTGGGCGCCTTGAGGCTTCCCATTCTATCCAACCAGGCTGCTTATCCCAGCAGGGCCCTGGCAGGCTGTTTGTCCCAACTCAGACTAAGGTGACCAAACAGCAGGAAAGACTTCTGTGATGCCAGAGTGGCCTAATCACTACTAGTATGTGACTTGACACAGAAGAGGCACTCAGGATAAGTATTTCTCAATGACTGAAACAATGGGCACTTTACAGTAATACCAGGAGATCAGCTAAAATGTTACCCAGTTTCTGGAACTTCTAAAACACAATATGGCCTTTTTCAAAAAACAGGTTACAAATAATCAAACTAATATCATGGAACTCTATATTGGGCAGTTCAACTGCTCACATGCTGATCTTTCTCTGTAAAGGAGGAGGGCAATTAAGATGATGGCATTGAGAACTCATACCTATGGACACCCCACAGTGGGACCCAATAAGATTGATGTTGGTTTGCGAGATGGCTCCTGTCCGGATCTGATCAAATGCTCGGGTCAAAAAGGCAGCGAGGGTGCAAGCAAAAGCCACGGTGCGACCACGGGTGACACATCCCAGTGCCACGCTCACCTGCATCACAAAGAAGGTGAATCAGAACACTCTTGGAGCCCACTTCCCCTCCTGTTTCCCAGTGTAGAGTGTATGCTTCTCAGGATCACCTATCCTTTGTGCCCCCTCACCTCGCCACACCCCTCCTCCAGCCACATGGGAAAACCCCAAACCTGGCAAATTCACCATGTCCCCTGAACACTGCCAGAAACGAGAGGAACTTAAGTGCTGGACCCATTCCTTCAAATCCAAGCTGGGGAACCTCGGGACGCTCAAGGCCACCCTGCAGTCCTTGTGGCTCTCATTCCCACTCTCCTTGTCCCCTGCCTCTGTCCCCTCTCCCCACCCTGCTGAATCTCATCCTTCTCCTACTTTCTCAAGGGCCTCTCTGACCATGCAGTTGTCCCCTCCCCTCCCGTGTCACCTCAGTTTCTCCCTCACTTTCCCCTTGTCCTCCTGCTCCAGATCCTGCACTTCATCCATGTTCTCCTTCACAGGAAAACCTTGCATGCTCCCTCATTTCCCACTTTCTGCACATTCTCCTTCATCTAGGCTGCCATCCCCATGAGGGACCTGGAACCTGCCAAATGCAAGAAGTCACCTGAGTTCCTCTGCATCGCATCTGACCTCTGAGGAGCATCTAGCACTAGGGAACGCCTGCCTCACTGGATGTTGCTGCTCCCTCCCTGACTGGATCTGCCAGGTGGTGCACCTGGACTAAGTCCTGGGGTTGAGTGCCACACTCCTCCTGATCTGCCTTCTTCACAGGGAACCAGCATGGGGTCCCATGGTGTCATTCTGATCTGCATGATGCTAAGGTCTCCTCTGTCTCTCTATTGCTCACCTCTCCTGCAAAGCCAGGCTCACACACCCTGGTGGCCTTTAAACTAGAAGATGAGTATCTCGGAGGTAAACAAAGACCTTCCAAAGGGCGCATGGCTATGGCTGGTCTCAACATCAAGATCCTTGACTCCCACATCTGCCTGCTAGGGAAAGGGCCCAGGGCATCCTTCCCACTGTCTCCCTGATAATCGCCTCTCAGCAACTAACTGCCAAAAGGTATACTCTCGCCCACCTCGGGTTGTTCCTTCAGTGGGGCAACATCCTGGAATCTAAGAGCTCCAGAAACAGAAAGAATAATTTGAAATAATCACAGCAGCCTTGAGAAACTACAAAGCTCAAAAGACTGGAAATCCTTCTGTAAGTCGCCCACCTCGGGTTGTTCCTTCAGTGGGGCAACATCCTGGAATCTAAGAGCTCCAGAAACAGAAAGAATAATTTGAAATAATCACAGCAGCCTTGAGAAACTACAAAGCTCAAAAGACTGGAAATCCTTCTGTAAGTCAGGGGTTTTCAAATTCTTTTAACAAAACTGAAAGAGAACCTAAGTGAAGTGTCAATCCTTTACAAGTAATTTTCCACAAACAATTGGACATGAAAGATCACTGTGATTTTTGGCTTATAACTGGGACAGGATTCAAATGAACTGAATGACGCTGCTGCAACAAAATTCTCACTCTTCCCAGCACCATATTTTCTTGAATAAGGTTTTCTGGCACTTACATCATTTAAATACAAATAGATTTTGTTCTGAATCTTGTCTTATTCTAGCTCTAAGTGTACTTAACTACTGCTACACAAGCTAAAAATTATAGCCATAGCTCAATCCAGAAGAAAAAAATGGTAATGTTCCAAGGCCTGTGGATGTAGGAAACAAATTTTAAAAACCATCAATGTATATGCATAGTTTATTGCAGAATTATCAGTAAAAGGCTTCCATGAATAAGAAGTAGAATGGAAGTAAGAATTCAGGTAGGAAAACATTTAATTTCTGACAGAGAGAGCCTTTGTGTAACTGGATGATTTAAGTATTCGAGTGTCACAAATTATAATATATGGGAAGTTACATCCTTGGCATCAGTTAAATCTAGATGCCAAGGATATATTTAGATGTGAACTTAAAAAATTTAATGAAAAATTTAGATGTTAACTTAAAGCTTAGATTTACTTAGAAAAAGACATTCAGCGGTTTGAAAAGCAAACATATTTGGAGATAAATGATCTATCCCCTCTGACCTACCTGGCATCCCTATCCCCAGTCTAAGAGGTAGTCTAACCCCTCAGGGCTCAAGGAGAGCTCCTGTGTCCCCAAAACCCATTCCTGCCCCAGTCTTGTCTGTCTCCCAGGTGCTCTGGCCTATGCCCTAGTGCCAGCCTTGGTTCCACCTGGTCATCTACTCTGCATGAGTCTGCATCTCCCCAACCCCACAGCCACTGTCCTGATCCAAGCTGTCATCTCCTGCCACTCCCCTACTTCCCTCAGCAAGCTCTTCTCCACACCAGAGTCTTGGGCCCTTCCTTCTGCTCCCTGAACAGCTCCAAGCTGGGCATGCAGCAGAGCTAGCTGGGCGCTCTGCTGGGAATGCTGTCCCTGGATCTGCATGTGACGGACTCCTTGTCGCTGAAGTCTCAGTTTAAATGTCACCTCTTCTGAGAGCTTGCTCCTGATTGGCCCTAGTCATGCTCTCCCCGTAGCCACCAGTTTTATCTGGCAGCACAGAACACTACTCACTTGCTGGCTGCTTCTTTACTAGGTTTTTTTTTTTTTTTTCAGTTGCTGGTTGAAAGAATCAATGCATAGGGAAGCAAACTTTTGAGGCTCAACTCAGAAAAATATGAGTTGTATTTTTTTCCATTCAAAATGGAAATAAGTTAAGGAGACCCACTGAAAAATGCTCATATCCTTACAATTGAAATGACCTGGTTTACTGAACTGAGGGGCTTAGATTCCAACACTGATAGGGCCAGGGAAGCACCGTGAACCAAGGAGCAGGCCAGCAGGAGGCAGGGACATGGAGAGATGGCTGTGCATGCCCATCTAAACAGGGCCCCTGCTTGACTCTAGCCAACTGGTGGCAGGAAGGAGGGACTGTTGTTCCAGTGTTGCCAGATCTTCCCATTCTTTAAGAAAAATCCAGAAATCTGGATTCCATATAAAAATTTCCTGACTTTAAAAAGCTGGCAACTAATTTAAAATATTTGTAAATACTATTTGTTCCAAACAAAATATCTCTGGTCATGTGAGGCCTACTGGCCCATAGATTTCTGGCCAGTGCTGTTTCTGGCCTCTGTGATGTGAGGGTAAAAAAATGTGTGCGTCCTCTGCACTGGTGCAGAACTTTAGAAGTCAAGGCATTTACTTGCACGAACACTGAAATATCTAGGCTATATCAGGCCCCAGGGTGGAGAGACAAACCACAATCCCTTGAGGTTCTGCACCTACTGGCCACAGCCAGGCAATCCTACAACATCCTAGGGGCCACCTAGAGCTACTAGGGAGCTGGGCATTCTTCAGACTTGGAGCCCTGAGGTCAGATGGCTGCAGCCCGCAGACTTTCTGGAGAGTGTGTGGGGCCGTCTAACCATGCCTGTCCCAGCAATCCTGGAAGCCAACCCTCACATTCTACCTGACTGCTCTCTACTTGTTTCCCCTGAGACTTTTCCCCTCCACTTCCTTTGCTTTTATAAGTGGAAAGAAAAACCGTAAGGGGGGCAGGCCTCCTCAAGTGGGTAGCCATTTGTCAATGAGATGACTCAAAGTGATGTTCCTAGCACACATACCATGTTTTGCTCAGCAATAAAACACTCGATGAAGCGCTCAGGGTGTTCTCTCTTGAATATGTCAGAAAAGGTGGAGTTCTTGGTATCACCATCCAGCACAATAACTCTGTCATTTGCATGGCCCAGCTTGGCCAGAGCCAAACCACATGCTTTCCGAGTAGCTACCTGAAAATCAACAGGAGAATTTCTTAGAATGCATTTAGAAGGCAGGTGAAATTTGGTAGAATTATGAATTGTCAAGCTCCTTAATGAAGAAAGCAAATTTGTAATTCACCAATAATCTCCCTTGGGGTAATAAAAAAGGACTGCTGAGACTTCCCTGGAGGTCAAGTGGTTAAAACTCTGCACTCCCAATGCAGGGGGCACAGGTTCAAGCCCTGATCAGGGAACTAAGATCCCACATGCCATACATGTGACCAAAAGGGAAAAAACAAAGACAGGATTGCTAGCCAATCTTACATCCATACTTCTCTCACTTGAGTATCAATTTCCCAAAAATAAATTTATTCTTGTCTCATTCTTATAGTTGATTAAAAACTTAAATTCCCCAACATGCAAATGCCTCTGTGACTTATTTTTATTATAAAGCTGGTAACAGGGGCTTCCCTGGTGGTCCAGTGATTGAGAATCCACCCTGCAATGCAGGGGACACTGGTTCAACCCCTGCTCCCGGGAGATCCCACAGCTGTGCAGCAACTGAGCCCATGCACCACAACTACTGAAGTCCATGTGTCCAAGAGCCCATGCTCTGCAACTAGAGAAGTCACGGTGTGAGAAGTTGCACAACACAACTAGAGAGTAGCCCCTGCACTCCACAACTAGAGAAAGGCCATGTGTAACGAAGATACAGCACAGACAAAAATAAATATTTTTTAAAAATGATAATACTGTAAATATTAAAATGGAGAACTTTGGAATCATGATACAAATAAAAAATAATTCCATTAGCATACTGTTTGAGACTGGACTGAACCCATGGATTAATCTGGGGGAGAACTGACATCTTTACTATATTTTTTCTATTAAAAAACCCCCAGATTTGGTATTCCCTCAAAGAGTTAAGCACAGAATTACAATTATGACCCAGCAACTCTACTCCTAGGTAATTACCCAAGAGAAAAATACAAATACACAAAAAGCTGTACACTCATGTTCATTGCAGCATTATTCACAATAGCCAAAAGGTAGAAATAACCCAAATATGCAGCAACAGATGAATAGATAAATAGCAGCTTCAAAAAGTTTGCATATTATATGATCTCATCTATATGAAATGTCTGGAACAGGCAAATTCACAGACACAGAAAGTAAATTAGCAGTTACTAGGGGCTGGGTGGGAATGGAGAGTAATGTTTGTGAATATAGTGTATCTCTATGGGAAGACTGAAATGCTGTAAGATTCAGTGTGGTAATAGTTGCACAACTCTCATATGCTAAAAACCATTGGATTGTACACTTCAAATGGGTATATTGTAGAGAAAATTTTACCTCAATAAAGCTGTTATTAACAAAAATAAGGTTTGCCTCTTCATTTATCTATCTTTGTTCATTCATTTAAATACTCTAAAAAATATTTTTTAAAACAGGCAATTCACATAGATGAGTACAAAAGTCAAGTTATGAAAGCATATTGAATGAAGAGGCCATCTTCCTCCTGCTCTCCCAGTTCATCTCCCCAGAGGTAAGGGAAATGATAGGGTTGTGAAGTATTCTTTTGACAGCATGTGAGCTTTTAAAGCTATAGTTTCATAAGTACCTTAATATAGACCATATACATTTATTTTTAGTTATTTTATTTTTTATTGCTACTGTAAAAAGGAATAATCTCTCAATTAATATGAGAAAACAATCAATCCTTATATATTAGTTTTGCTACAAGCTCTCTTTCTGGACTCTTATTTCTAACGTATTTTCTTATTTCTTTTCTTACTCATTCTTATTTCGATTCTCTTTTGAGTTTTCCAGACATACAACTCTACCACCTGCAAATAGGCTTGCCTTCTCATTGTCAGGAGGGAGTCTTATTTTGAACGACCACAATTTCTCCTCTCTTAATATTGGTGAATGATTTGCATTACTAATTTGAATTTCACTGATTCCAATACTTCTTTTAAGGCACTAAAGAAGTTGAGACTGGTGAATGTCTTATTTCAGTTCCATTAGTTCAGTTCAGTCACTCAGTCCTGTCCAACTCTTTGCAAATGTCTTATTTAGAATTTTTAAATCAATATTCCTAAGTGAGGCTGGCCTGTAGTTTCTTCCTTTGGGCTAGCTTTATAACATTTTGGCTTCATAAATGACCTTCTCCATATTCAAGAAGATTTGAAATAGCAGAGGAATTAATCTATCCCTTGAAGGTTAAAATTAAAGTCACTCTTGTAACTAACTGAGCCTGGCACTTTGGAGGTATAACTCCTAGACAGTTTTCTCAAATTTTCCTAATGGCTGTTATCTCCTTAAGTGTTTTTAACAATTTTTATTTTTGGCCACACTGTGCAGCATGCAGCATCTTGGTTCCCTGACTAGGAATCAAATCCACGCTCCCTGCATTGGGAGCGTGGTCTTAACCACTGGATCACCAGGGAAGTCCCTGACCTACTTAGGCATTTTGTGTATTTTTACTTAACTTTGGTATTTTATGTATTCCTTAAGACGGTCCATTTTTTAAATAGGTTTTCATACCAATTAGCATAGTTTTCTCAAAATTCTCTGAATATTCTCTCGATTTGTGGTAATCTTCTCTAGTGACTAATTTTATTCATTTATAGTTTTCATCTCTTTAAGTAGACTAGGTAACAGCTTGTCTACTGTTTAGTAATTCAGAGAGCCAACTCCTAGATTTGTGTATTAATGTGACTTCCTGTTCTTTAATTCACTAACTTTTTAATCAATTGGCCTGTGTCCTTAATTTCTATTAAAATACATGCACTTCAAATGAAAAGTTCCAATAATCTCACATACTTTCTAGACATAAACACTTCACCATAATCAATGCTGGAATCAACATTCATTCTATCCTGCATGCTTGTACAGGTATTTCTGTAGGATAAATACCTGTGAGTTGCACTTCTACTTTGAAGGGTGTGAACAGTTGGTGTTAACACATAGTACCAAAGTACCTTCTGTTAATATGTGCTTTTTATTAACAGCTTTCTTCTGCTTTTAAATTTGCTTTCTAGTTTCTCAGTCAATTCATTTATTATTAATCCATATTACCAGGCTAAGAAAACATAAGTAACACTCAAAATGTTCCCAAATAAATAAGGAAGACAAATAAGAGTCAGAAAAATTTCCTTCCTCCCAGGCTCGCCACCTTGTTTCTTTAGGTTGTGAAGAGCCTGCCTATTTTGGATCTGCTGTAATATACAAGAAGGCAGGACACAAAAATCATGATAAAAACAGAAAGGGTTTATCAGGGTTTCATGCCTAATTTGTTTCCTTTTTGAAGAACTGGCCTTCGGTGAACTGGTGCTCTTCCTTGTGTAAACCAGGGATTAAGCCCAAAAGATCAATCCAGCTAGGCCCCTGTCCTTCAAGTTGACATAGAATCATGGAGTTTCATGCACAATGGTCTGCCAAACTACAGACTGAATTTAGGAAGCAAGCAAAAGCTGCATAGCACTGGACGCAAATAAGTAGTGACTGACTGGTAAGAAAATTCAGACCTGAGTTAAGTTTGAAATCAAAGAATAAATATCAAAATAGTAAAAAGGTAAATCCATCTTTGTTGCTTATAACCTTTAACTAAATGTCACACCACCTAAGAATTGGTTCATCTGGGGAAATCAGAGTAAACAGGAGTCCTCTGTATTTAGCAAAAGCAGAGAAAAAAGTTTGCCTACCATATCACTGACTTCATAATCAGGTGGAGATGTCATTTCTATATCTGAGATGTTGATTTGAGGCGAGTCTTCAACAGGGGCTTTTGGTTCGAGACTCTTATTGGTCTCTATCTGGCTCTCAATTAGTTTGATAATTGCATCCGCTCTTTCTTTTGGCATTGGCTTTCCATGCCAATTTTCTGCATCTTCAACACCTGTAACCCAATGGATAAAAGACATTTATTCTGTAACTCACGAGCCCCTGTTCAGTCATCTGAAAGACATTTGGAAGGGAAAGATGTCAGCCACAGAGTAAAAACGTGGCACAAGGGGCCTGACATGGTACTGTGGTGGCAGGAGACAGCCTGGACAAAGGCTGAGAGGCTCTTAAGGGGGCCACTGGCTAACGTGCTGGTGAATGGAGGGAACGGTGAGGGAGATGAGGCTGGAGACAGGCAGGGAGGATCTTGTGGGTACAAGGAGTTTGAGTTTTGCCCAAAGCAAGATGGGAAACCCCTGAAGGGTTTGGAAGTGGGGGAGGTAACTAATCAGATCCATGTTGTAGAAAGATCACCAATGCAGGCATATGGGGACTGGCTTGAGGAAACTGAAGTGAGGGAGAGAAGACCAGGCTTGGGCAAGAGAGGTGGAGAGGAGTGAACAGACTTGAGACATACGTTAGGAGCAGAATCAATTAGAATGGATGACAGACTGGGTGTGTGTGTGGGGCGGCACATAAAGGAGAGGTGGAGACAAAGAAATACCCAGATTTCTTACAGGAGCAAATTGGGCAAGTTGTCATTTATTGAACTGGGTGTACCAGAAGACTATTTTGAGAAGTCAGAGAATAGTTTTCTTCTAAAATGTTAATATTAAGAACACAGCAGAAATCACTCCCACTGCAACTATTTATACTGGAGATGAACAACTTTAAGTGTCCACTTTGAAATCTGCAAGAAGTTATTAAGACTTTCAACCACCCTCCTCCCCTGACCCTCAGTTCCACAGCTGCCTTTCCCAGAGGGGCCACTTTACCAGCAGCCTGTGTGTCCTCCCAGGTAGCGTGGGCACAAGCCATTGCATGCATGTGCATACATTCCTGTTTAAGTATCTGCTCACACACCCTCTCTCACTCTGCATGCCCTGTGGAGATGGTTCCCTGCTGGTTCGATAACTGATGGACTATCCTCCCAGCCGCTCCCTCGTGCTCCCTCGTGCTCAAATCACTTGCTGGGCGTCTGGGTTTCCCGCCCCCAGCCCTGACCAGATCTGCTATCTACAAGCATCAAGGAGAGTGAGAGCGTCTGGCACATGTCAGAAGCGTAATCACTGTGCATGAAGTCAGCCGTCTGTCTGCTCAGCGAGCCTCAGCCTCATGTGCTGTGCAGAGGCTAACAACCCTAAGCATAAAAGCAACACTTCCTTACTTGGAACGCCCCGGCCCTTGAAGGTCTTGGCAACCACAGCGGTGGGCTTGTTCTTCATTTGAGCTGCCTGCCAGAACACCTGGCACAGTGCCTCCACGTCACGGCCGTCCACCACCAAAGTATTCCACCTGTCAACAGAAGAGGCATCCAGGTTAGAAGGCGAAGGGGGAAGGAGCAGAAAGGAGGTGACATCAAGTAGGACAATTACCCAAAGGCTTCACAGCGCTTCTGATAGACATCTATGGAGTACTCGAGAGGCAAAGTGGTGCTGTGGGTCAGGCGATTCACATCAAAGATGGCCACAAGATTGTCCAGACTGTAGTGGGATGCAAAGGCCAGGGCCTCCCAGACGGAGCCTTCTGAGGACTCGCCATCTCCCACGAGGCAGAACACCCGGTAGCTGGGGCAAGTCAAGAGAGGTTATGACCCTGCCTGTGGCTCCTCTGAGCCACTCGAACAAGTACATTTCACAAAGAGAAACAAGAGGAAGAGAATGAAGCACGTGCTTCGGATCAGCAGGTTCCTATGAGACAGTTTTCCTTGTCAAAGCTGCCCAAACTCAACAGCTGAGGAATCGCAGCTTTAAAAGCTTGGGCCTCATGAGATGGGCTGCACCTTTGGCTAGTTTTCTCATTTTAGCTGCAAACGCTATTTCTAGGTTCTTTCACTTCTCTGGGTCCAAGAAACAAGAGGGGATGGAGAGAAGGCCCTTAAACACCCAAACATTCACATATACAGTTTCTTGGTAAGCTCTTTAAAGCACAACTACCTTCTATTTCTGATCTTACAAACTTATTTACAATAACCATAACAATCAAAACATTCTACTTCAGGAGCATTTGTTGTTGTAAATATTAAACTCCTCCACAGCAGAAACATGAAATGTTTATACCAATAAAATATAATGCAGACCCCGGGCTGTAAATGGACTTTTAAAAAAGTGATTAACCACACAACAGGGACTAATAGAGGCAAAAAGGAGAGATGAAAAAAGTCAATAGTCTTATGGGAAATGGAGCAGGGCAACTGCCCCAGCAGTGGAGAAAGCACACCATGGAATGTATGTTCTAGTCCCACGGTTCCCCAGGGCACCTGAGTCTGTGGCCCCTCAGTCCCAGGTTCCAGCCCAGGTAGCCCCTCTGGAAGCACTTTATTGTGCTTTCTCCACTGCTGGGGCAGAAAAATGCTGTAAGTGAAATTTTTAAAGAGCGACTTAGCACACAACAGGGACACCCCATTTTGCTGCTCCTATATCAGCAGCACCCAGACACACACCCTTATAATAAAGGCATGAAATTGCCTGTCTTTTGGAAGGTGGAATCATTCCAAAAAGAGACCTTTGATTATTAACATACAGGGGTCCCAAATGGAAAGGCGAACACACCATCTGTTCACTCTATAGTGAAGCTCACTGAAAGATGGGAAACAGGAAGATATCTATCTTGGTAAAGACTTGAATCCTAACAAACTAGTTTCTATACTGCAGGAAGCACTTAGAACCCAACCAGAGATGCCGTAACAGTTTCCTGAAATACGATTTCTTTTTATTGCTTGAATACTTGGTGACTTGAACTTTTAAATCACTGTATTCCCAAACTAATAAAGAATAAACAAAGCCAAAGTGCCAGGGGTGGGGTAATTGGAGAATTAAATGGTTTCTGAGTAAGTGTCTTACCTGGCCTTGTCAAAGTACTTGCCAGTATACGCCATCCCACATGCAGCCCCCAGTCCTTGCCCCAGCCATCCAGTTGCCACATCAACAAATGAGAGTCTCTGTAGGAGAAGGGACCAAAAGAACCTAGGTTAGGTGCACCTGCAGGGTGCACCAACTTCCTAGGATCAGGCACCAGACAAAGGTTACTCTTCACAGCAGCCCCTCCCACCCTGCAAGGGAATTAACTCTTCCCCACACCCACACGCTCTCCAAGTCTCAGATCAACATTAAAAAGACAAGGAAGTCACATGGAATCTATGCAGCTGGTGAGGGCGACTGCAGATTTGACAACATAGAAGAGGGCAACTTCTCCACATGGCAGCCTAAGCAGAGCCCAAAAGCAAACCAAAAAAAAAAAAAAAAATCTAAGCATGAGCCTTGCCATTTTCACAAGGCCTTTTATCTAGCCATATACAAACCAGATGTTCAATGTTTTTGAAGAACATGGGCTCTTAAACAGGAATCAGACACACTGAAGACTTCCATTCCCCTGGTTTGTAAAACTCAAGTCAACTGAGATTTGGGAAGGGGTTATGTAAAAGGTCATGCTAGAAATAAATCCCTTTCCACCACCACTCCATTGTTCCCCCCCCCACCCTGCTTGTAGGCACAGGCTGTCACTGTCCCATGGAGAGAAGGTGGTGTCAAAGGTCTGCTGCACTGAGGCCCCACTCCCAAACTTCTAAAGAGACACCAAACTTGGTCAATGCTTCCACTGCTACCATCTCAGCCTGTCCACAAACCTCTCTCTGTCACTGCAGTGGCCTCCCCGCTTCCCTCCAGTCAATTCTCAACACAGCCACCAGGCGGAGCATGTTAAAACCTAAGCCTCAATCGCTGTGGAGAACTGTCCAAGGTCTTGCCATCTAACGTCAATGGGGGTTCTTGCGGTGACCCCCATCACCTCTCACTCTCTCCCCCACTGCCCCGGGTGCCTGGTGTCCTGGCTGTCTTCTGAATGCACCGGGCACACACCTGACTCAGGGCTTCAGCACTTGTGCCTTCCTCTTCCCCCAGAGTGCCCGGTGCTTATGCCTAAGAAGGGGCACAGCTCACTCCTTTCAACTCTCAGCTCAAATGTCGACACCAAGACCTTTCTGGATCATCTCTTTCACCTAGTACTTCCTGCCCCTCCAGTTCCTTTGGATTTAGGATTCTTGGCCCCTCTGGCATGCTAGCTATTTCTGGGTTTGTTTCTTCTCTGTCCCCTCCCTCCATTCAGATGTCAGCTTCATTCAAGCAGACTGGTTAGTGTTGTCACTACAGGATGGCTGAATGGTACTTGTGAGTTCTTGGATCCCTCTCCTGTCTTGATCCACCCTATGGTTCTGTTCCTCCTGGGGCTCCTGACCTTCCTCCATGTGCTTCGTGCCCTCACTCTTTTTCTGTTTTGCATCTCTAGCTCTGACAACTGTCCCACTGAAATCCCTCCTGACAACCTTTCTAACTTTGTCTTCGTCCCCACAGCTCCTACTTTACTCCTGTAACAAGCTCTGATTCCCAGGTGCCTTGCTTGCCCTTGGACCAAGCCTGGGCTCTATGCTCAGACCAACTCCACTTCCCCCAGGTTTAATCCATGGGTTCCCTTTTCTTTTCCAAGAACTCCTAAGCTGTGTGGGGACACACAACTGAGGTGGTCCAAGACAAGAATAAAGATGCACTCAGTGTGCCAAGGGCACCCAGAAAAGAAAGTCTTCTCTTCTAGGTAGCATTTCTCATCTTTGTTGTGACACAAAGTACACTTCAAGAACAAGTTTACAAACAGGCTTTTTGGTTACTTCCCAGGCCTGCTTCGTTGAAGAAAACAAAAGTTTGTGAAACAAAAACTAAGGCCAGGGTGGTGGATGGAGGGATCATGAGCACCATGAGGGCTCCAAGGGAATCTGAGCACTTCATTTAGCGCCATGCCCAGACCTGAGCAGGTGGCCTCCATCTGTAGTTGTCTGCATAGACACCGGTGCCCTAGGAGCACGGATTATGAAGACCCTGGCTTCTTGGCCTCCAGCAAGTCCATTTACTCTATTCCCAACCAGATCCGAGATGGACTATGCTCCTGAGTGTTTTCTCTTTTCTAACTTTATCTGCTGCATAAATCTGACAAACACACAAATTCTGGTAGCTAACCAGTGTCCAGCCTGCGATTGCATGCCAGAAAGTCACTCTATACCTCTAAGGCTAATGACTCTGATTATATGACAGCAGCGGTTATGAGAGAATCTAGGCATTTTTTTTTTTTTTAGGCCATGCTGTCCTGCTTGCAGCTATCTCCTGGACTAGGGATCAAACCTGCACCCCTGGCAGTGGAAACACCGAATCTTAATCACTGGACTGCCAGGGAATTCCCACATCTTTCTCTTTTTATTTGGCTGCATCCCATGGCATGGGGTATCCTACTTTCCCAACTAGGGATCAAACTTGAGTCCCCTGCAGTGGAAGCACAGAGTCTCACCCACTGGACCACCAGGGAAGTCCCTCTTTCCTTTTTTAAAAAACTAGAGCTCTAGGGACTTCCCTGGTGGTCAAGTAGTTGAGACTCTATTTTTCCACTGCTGGAGGCATGGGTTCAATCCCTGATCAGGGAAGTAAGATTCTGAATGCTGCAGCCACCGCCCCCCACCCAAAACCAATAAACAAAAAACCCCAAAACCAAACTAGAGCTCTAAACAGTCATACTTTGTATATCTATAGCTATTCACTTTTTATGATGAAGGAAATATAAACTTACAGAAATGTTGTAAAAAGAACACAATGAAGTTCCCCACATTCTTTACCTAGATTTTATTAGCTATTACTAATTGCACTCATCTGCTTTCTCTCTCTTCCTCTACACACATCTTTTATTCATCCCTGGGCAAACCTCACTTGAGATTACATTTTAGACACCAAGACAAGGGTCATTAACTACAGCTCCAGGTTCTCTGCCCGTACTCTGCCTTCTCTTTACTTTCCACTGCTTAGATCTGGGGTTTCTATTTGCACATGATGTTCTACCAGTTAAGTTTTAAATACTTTGCTCAGAACACAGCAAACCTTCCGATAGCATCAAGAGAGCTGCTTGTTCTCCTAGATCGATCTTATTTTTAACATTCCTTTTCTTTCCTGTCTTCCAATGTCATGAGGTATCTGGTTACCATATCTAGCCTCATGAGAAACTCCCTACTGGTGATCTGCAGAAAAATGGAAGAGAAAGCTGACTGATAGAAGTGGGATGTACCTTAAAATCAAGCTCAATGTTGCCCTCCTCTACCAAGGCGGCCCAGGATGGGAGCAGCAAGACTCTGGGTAGGGGTGCCAGATGGGTTAAGGTGAAGTACTGAAGGAAAACAGGGGCTGCCAGTTGCTGCAAGTCATCCTTCCCACTATGCAGTTTTTGCTAGAACACCTTTTAGATCTTTATGAGTTGCCACAGTCTGAATGTTTGTGCCCCTCCTTCCAAATCTCTTATGTTGAAAATCTGAAGCTGAAGGTGATGGTATAAGGAGGTGGGGGTCTTTGGGGAGTGATTAGGTCATGAGGGCAGAACACTCAGGAGTGGGGTCAGTGCCCTTATAAAAAGGGAAACCATTTCTCCTTCCACCTCAAGATATAATGAGAAGTCCATAACTGGGAAGATGGCCCTCACAAGAACACAACCATGCCAGTGCCTTGATCTTAGACTTCTCACCTCCAGAACTGTGAGAAATAAATTTCTATTGTTTATAAGCCACCTAGTCTCTGGTGTTTTGTTATACCAACCTAAACAGATGAAGACATGAAGCAAAGAGGGAAGAACCAAAAGGATAAACAGAGGCCATCGCAGGCCTTGTTGACACATGGTGGCTTTTAAAATGAATT
Organism: Cervus canadensis; assembly: GCF_019320065.1. Classification (NCBI taxonomy): domain Eukaryota; kingdom Metazoa; phylum Chordata; class Mammalia; order Artiodactyla; family Cervidae; genus Cervus; species Cervus canadensis. The sequence continues at coordinate 142,932,688 of NC_057419.1, read as the reverse complement.
TAAGAACCAAGTTTCTGAGCTGCCCCTAGGTTCCTGTGCCAGCTTACCTTGGAGAGGATGAAACGGTCATTGTCTGGGTTCTCTGGGTCCGTTTGTTTATACCTCATCACGTGGAAGAACAGCACAGACATGATCTCAGCAGCACTGCTGCATGATGTGGGGTGGCTGGAAGACATGGCACAGGTCATTTCTCACAGGCAAGTGACTCACCAGGGACACACACAGTGCACAAGGAGGCCTTTCAACACATGGTCTCCTCAAACCAGAAGCAGCAGTCATTTCTTCCAGCCCCAGAAGAATCCAGTCAAGGGAAAGGGATGCTAAGCCACTCAGTGCCCCCCCCCCCAACCAAGATCACAGCTTTTAAGAATGCTTTAAGGCCCAGTAATCTCACAACTCCTCTCCCTGAAGAGAGCAAGGCCTCATAGACTAGCCTCCTTCTATCAGTGGAGCACCGGCATACTTGGAGAAGTTCACCTGGTGACTCTGTAAACATTTGAGTATTATTTCACTTGAATTCATTTGTGGTATCATTAATCAGAAATTCCACGAAGCAGAAATAAACCCACGCTTATATGGTCAACTAATTTTTGACAAGGGAGCCAAGAATACTCAATGCAGAAAGAAGGAGTCTCTTCAACAAACGGTAAGGGAAAAACTGGATATTCACATGTAAAAACATGAAACTGGACCTCTATCTTATACCACTCACAAAAATTAACTTGAAATGGATTAAGATTTCAATGTAACACTGAAAACCATAAAACTCCTAGAAGAAAACATAGGCTGTAAGCACCTTGACCTGAGTCTTGGTGAGGATTTTTTGAATCTGACACTAAAAGCAAAAGCAAAAAAAAAAAAAAACCAACAAAAACAACAACAAACATAAACCAAGTGGGACTGAGTCAAATTCTTCATGGCAAAGGAAACCATCAACAAAATGCAAAAGCAACATACTGAATAGGAGAAAAGTATTTGCAAATCACATATTTGATAAGGTGTTTATACACAAAATATATAACAAACTCACACAATTTCATAACAACAAAAAATCCTATTAAAAATGGGCAATGGATCTGATAGGCATTTTCCCAGAGAGGATAGACAGCCAAAAGGCACATGAAAAGGTACTCAATGTCACTGATCATCAGGGAAATTGCAAGTCCAAATCACAGTGAGATATCCCCTCACACCCATCAGAATGGCTATCATCAAAAAGGTGAATTAACAAATGCTAGCAAGGATGTGCAGAGAAGGCAATGGCAACCCACTCCAGTTCTCTTGCCTGGAAAATCCCATGGACAGAGGAGCCTGGTGGGCTGCAGTCCATGGGGTCGCGAAGAGTCAGACACGACTGAGCGACTTCACTTTCACTTTCACACACTGGAGAAGGAAATGGCAACCCACTCCAGTGTTCTTGCCTGGAGAATCCCAGGGACAGCTGAGCCTGGTGGGCTGCCGTCTACGGGGTCGCACAGAGTTGGACATGACTGAAGTGACTTAGCAGCACAAGGATGTGGATAAAAGGGAAGCCTGTGCACTGTCAGTGGGAATGTACACCAGAGCAGAACACCCCTATGTTCACAGCAGCATTATTTATAGTAGCCAAGCCATGGAAACAACCTAAGTGTCCACTGATAGATGAATGGGGGATTTCCCAGGTTAGGAAACTATGATCCCACATGCTGAGCCACCAAAACTAAGTAAATAAACAAAATATAGAATTTATTTTAAAAAGATGAATGAATAAAGGAGATGTGTGGTACATATATATGATATAATATAATTCACTCGTAAAAAGGAAATTCTGTCATTTGTGACAACATAGATGGACCCTGAGAATATTATTCTAACTGAAATAACTCAGAGAAAAACAAATACTGTATTATCTCTTACATGTAGACTCTAAAAACAAAACAAACAAAAAAACCACACCAAACGTCCAAACTCAGAGAAGATCATCGGATTTGTGGTTACCAGAGGTGGGGGTTGGGGGGAGCTGGAATTGGATAAAGTTGTCAAAAGCTACAAACTTCCAGATATGAGAAGTAAAACACAACTAAATGACTATAGTTAACACTGCTGTATGATATACACTTGAAAGTTGTTAAAAGAGTAGATCCTGAGTTTTCATTACAGGGAAAAAACATTTTTCTTTTCCATTATTTTAAATCTATGAGATGATGGATGGTAAATAAACTTGTGGTCATCATTTTACAATATATTTAAGTCAAATTATTATGCTAATATATTAATGCTGTGTGCTCAATTGTTTAGTTGCTAGGTCGTGTCCCACTCTGAGTGACCCCATGGACTACAGTCTGCCAGGCTCCTCTGTCCATGGGATTTCCTAGGCAAGAATAAATACTCAAGTGGATTGCTATTTCCTTCTCCAGGGATCAAACCCTCATCTCCTGCATTGGCAGGCAGATTCTTTACTGCTGAGCCACCAGGGAAGCCCCGTGTGCTCAATTACATCTCAATGAAAGTGGGAAAGAAAATTTTTTTTTTGGGGGGGGGGGAAGAAAATTTTTAAAAACCCCAATGAATAAAATGCATTCTACTACCTAAAATGAATTTTTTTTAGGAAGTAAATGGTCAGACTGAGAAGTTTCTCATGGTGGAATAACTTGAGGCCCTTATAGAATGAAGCAACCCTTGCTCTTAAAAAAGCAGCTTTCATGGGCATCCAGGCAGGCACTCTAGAGCCCTGCCATGCCCCAAAAGTCAGAAGAGTAAGATTTTAAGTGCAGCTCATGTGTATTACTAATCTCCCCTTTCAAATTTCACAATACAGAAAATGGAGAGAGAAACCTCTTGGCTTTCCAAGTATCCCCTAAGTAGATGCTCCTGTCAGAGATCTCTTGAGAAAATGTAAACCATTATTAGTTTAGAAGGTGAAGGGAGCAAAAATAAGTGTAAAAAAACCAAAAACAGAACCATGCACATCTCCATGACAGGGTGAAGTTAGAAGTCAATAATACAAGGAAAATGGTAAAGCTTACACTTCTGTGGGAATTAGGCAACACACTATTAAAATAACTTTACATGCAGTATAATCCGTAAAAATATTGAATCACTGTATTATACACCTGACATTAATATTGCAAGTCAACTATAATTCAATTTCAAAAGAAAACAAAAATCCTCCACAGTGTACTTAAATGAATAGGTCAAAGAAGAAATTGCAAGAAAAGCTGATAAACTTTTAGAGACAAATGAAATACACATTATACCAAAATTTGTGGGATGTGGCAAAAGCAGTGATGAGAGAAGTTTATAGCTGTAAATTCTTGCATTAAAAAAGAACTATCTCTGGGAATCCCCTGGCAGTGCAGTCGTTGGAACTTGGCGATTTCACTACCCTGGGCCCTGGTTCAATCCCTGGTCCGGCAACTAAGATCCTGCAAGCTGCACGGTGAGGCCGATAAATAAAATAAATTAGAAAAAAAAAAAGTCTCTCAAGGGAAAAAAGAGAACACCCAGAAAACAAACAAACAAAAACAAACCTAGGTGCACAGTGAAAGAAAGTGAGCTCGCTCAGTCCTGTCCAACTTTTTGTGACCCCATGGACTGTAGCCCGCCAGGCTCCTCTGTCCTTGGGATTTTCCAGGCAAGAATATTGGAGTGGGTGGCCATTTCCTTCTCCAGAGGATCCTCCCGACCCAGGGATCGAACCTGGGTCTCGTGCACTGCAGGCAGGCTCTTTACTGTCTGAGTCACCAGGGGAAGCCCTTAAGTTCACAACTTACTAAAAAACGCAGAACTAAACCAAAGCTACCAAAATGGAAAAAGTAATAAAATGTTAGAGCAGAAACAAATAGACTAGGAAAACAATGTAGAAAATGAACCAAAACAGAAGTTGGTTCTTTGAATAGATTAACAAAATTAACAAACCTTTAACTAGAGTAAATGAAAAAGAAAACTACTAAATGTACTAAATCAGATTTGAAATTACTAATTTCATTTCAGGAATGAAAGTAAGGCTATAACCATCAATTCTACAGCCATAAAAAGGACTATAAAGTACTGCGAACAACTGTATGGCAATAAATCATTCAACCTATAAGAAATTTCTAGAAACAAAATCGAAGAAGACTGATTCACAAAGAGAAAAATCTGAATAAATCTACAATACGGAAATTGTATCAGTAGTGGAAAAGCTCCATGACAAAGAAAAACTTTGAACTTGATGGCCTCACTGCTGAATCCTCAATTCTCTTCCAACTCTTCCAGGAAAAAAACAAAAAACAAAAAACCCTGAAGAGAACACGTTGAAACTCACTCTGGGCCAGAATCGTCCTTATACCAATACTAAAGGCAGACAAACACCTTCCAAGAAAACTAACGGCCAATATCTTTTATGAATATTGACAGAAACATCTTCGACAAAATACCAGCAGAAGCAACAGTCCCCCTTTGCTCGGATTCTTACTTCCCCATCACTTTCTTTCAAGCTTTATTTCTCCGAACTCCACCTTCTGGGTTCGAGGCCTTGGTGTCGAGGACACCTCCTCACACAAACAGCGCCAGGCCGCTCCCGCTCCCACGATAGCCGCCCGGGCCATGCGCTCCGCCCGCCGCGCCCGGACTCCTCTCCGTTAACCTGAGAGGCCGGAGGCCCCGGGCCGCCACTGTCGGCCGGCCACGGGCTCTAGAGGGGTGGCTGCCGGAGCACGTGGCGGCCAAACCCGGAGAGCGTGAAACGGGGCCTCCACAACTGAGCCCTCCCCGCCCCGCGACAGCTCCCTCAACTCTCTCCACAGGCGTCCCCTCAGGGCGAGCCACCTAACGACCCGAGCTTCGACGAGGGCGCCTTACCCAGAGCTCGAGGCGCAGGTGGCCCTGATGGAATGGATGCGCAGGCGATTGGCCATGTCCCGCAGAATCTGCAAAGTCTTCGCGTCAGGTTTGGCTTCGTCCGCCATCGCGGTGCTCGCCTCAGCGTCGGCCATAGCTGCGAACACGCCCGCGTCTGAGGAGCAAATGCAGCGGAGTGTGCTGCGTGGCGTACAAACGCGCCGCTCCCTCCGCGCGCCGCTCCCTCCGCGCGCCGCTTCCCTCCTCGTTCCGCGCGCCGCTTCCCTCCTCGTTCCGCGCGCCGCCCCTTCCCCGCGCCGCTCTGTCCGCGCGCCCTCCAATCCCACGCATTTTGAATATTTGTCATTCATATGTCGCACATTATTCGAGATAACTTGAGATTAGTCCTTTGTATCTGCCCTTGTCCTGTCAGCTCAAAGAGAGCTGCCTCAGCACCAGCACCGGAGTCTACCTTGGGGGTGGGTGATAAAAAAGATAAACTTCTGGAACTAGATGCGATGGTTGCGAGACGTGTTGACTCGAATAACGGAGGGCCTGTGCGTTCACAAGCTTTAAAAGAGTTACAGTGGTTAAGTTTGTTTTGTGCATTTTCTCACACTATGATAAAAGCCACGCTGGAATTTTCCAGTTGGCAGCTGCCCCCTTTCCAGCCCCACAGAAGCCCAACGTCGGGCGGTGGCGTGGCATGGCGGGGTGGGGGGGAGGGTGGGGAACGCGGTTCACAAAAGGTGAAGCGGTCTGAGCGTCTTGAGGCAGCAAGGCATTTCTGCACGGACCTTGTTTCTTTTTCTAGAATCTTCTGTACTTCAAACCCCGCCGAACCAACCCATCAGCAAGGCCACGGAGCTCGTCCCTGTGACTCTGAGGTGCTCTTCCGTGGTCCCCCGGTACCTTCTCTGCACCAACACACCCTTATTTCAGCCACTTAGTTCAAACCTGCTGCTCTCCCGAGAGCCCCCACAGTGGCCCTGAAGGCGGCCAGGGACCCACGTCCTTGCTGGGTTAAAGGCTTCGTGTTGTGATAATGGCGCAATGAAACCCAGAACCTCTGTGTCATTCTATTCGCAGTTATATGAGTGCGCTTTTCCCCAGGCCCCGTCAACAATGAATAATGTTCATCTTTTTAATGTCCGGCCTTCTGATGGATAAGGAAACCATTTTCAATAATTTGTTTCATGTCTGTCTGATTTGCTTCCAGTTGGACATTTTTTGTACGTTTACTGGCATTCGCAGTTCATCCTTTCTGAACTGCCTGTTACAACCATTTACTGTTTTTATGTTTGGTAAATTCTTTTTAGCTTCCTAATTTGTAGGAATTTAAAAAAATATTATGTTGATTAGTCCTTTGTCTCTTACAGGTATTGCAGATCTTTTAATCCGTTGCTTTTTAAAAATATTAATGGAGATACTTTTCTTTTTTGGCAACCCCTGATGGGTTTATGTGAGGAGGCTCAGGGAGTTGATGATGGACAGGGAAGCCTGGCATGCTGCTGCAGTCCACGGGGTTGCAAAGAGTCAGACAGGACTGAGTGACTGAAGTGAACTGAATGAGTTTATTAGGAGATATTTTATTTTTAAGGAGCAAATGTTTGAAACAAGCTGAAATGTTGCTTCTTTTTAATTTTATACTTCTTTCATTATAAGAAGGTTTATAGATTAAAAAAAAATTAATGTACATGTACAGTATGTGAATCTTTTCCTTTATGGCATTTTGGCTTGAGATTTGTTCAGAAAGATGTTCTCCACACAAAGGTTATAAAAAAATTTCCTGTTGTGTTCTTCTGATACCTTTTTAGTTTCATTTTTATGTTTAGTACTCTGTGCTGTCTCGGCTTTCTTATTATTGTTTAGTCACTAAGTCGTGTCCAGCTGTTTTTGACCCCATGAACTGCAGTATGCCAGGCTTCCCTGTTCTTCACTATGATATAGAGTCACTGATAATCACATCTTATTGCCATTCTATTTTATATTTACTCTGATATCTCATTTAATTTTGTTCCTCCTTTCCTTCTGCTTTTTGGATTAATCGAGTTCCTTTCTTTCTTCCCTTGGTTATTTGGATGTTATGTACCTGTTTCTTTTTTCCACTAGTGGCCTTGCATTTTTTTTCGCCAACCTATTCTTTTCTCAATCTTGAGTTTTCTTATTTACATTTTGTTGTTCAGTCACTCAGTTGTGTCTGACTCCTTGTGACCTTGTGGACTGCAGCATGCCAGGCCTCCCTCAGCTCAGTTCAGTTCAGTCGCTCAATCATATCTGACTCTTTGCGATCCCATAGACTGCAGCACACCAGGCCTCCCTGTCCATCACCAGCTCCCAGAGCATGCTCAAACTCATGTCCATTGAGTCAGTGATGCCATTCAACCATCTCATCCTCTGTCATCCCGTTCTCCTCCTGCCTTCAATCTCTCTGAGCATCAGGGTCTTTTTCCAGTGAGTCGGTTCTTTGCATCAGGTGGCCGAAGTATTGGAGCTTCAGCTTCAGTCCTTGAATATTCAGTCCTTGAACAAGCTTCAGTCCAATGAATATTCAGGATTGATTTCATTTAGGATTGGCTTGTTTGATCTCCTCACTGTCCAGGGGACTCTTGAGAGTCTTCTCCAACACCACAGTTCAAAAGCATCAATTCTTTGGTGCTCAGCTTTCTTTATGATCCAACTCTCACATCCATGCATGACTGCTGGAAAAACCATAGCTTTGACTGTATGGACCTTTGTCAGAAAAGTGATGTCTCTGTCTAGGTTAGTCATACCTTTTCTTACAAAGAGCAAGCATCTTTTAATTTCATGGCTACAGTTACCATCTGCAGTGATTTTGGAGCCCCCCAAAATAAAGTCTGTCACTGTTTCCATTGTTTCCCCATCTATTTGCCATGCAGTGATGGGACAAGATGCCATGATCTTAATTTTTGGAATGTTGAGTTTTAAGCCAGCTTTTTCACTCTCCTCTTTGAGTTTCATCAAGAGGCTCTTTAGTTCAACTTACCTTTCTGCCATTAGGGTGGTGTCGTCTGCATATCTCAGGTTATAGATATTTCTCCCAGCAATCTTGATTCCAGCCTGTGATTCATCCAGTGTGGCATTTTACATGATGTACTCTGCATATAAGTTAAATAAGCAAGGTGACAATATACAGCCTTGAAATACTCCTTTCCAAATTTTGAACCAGTCTGTTGTTCCATGTCCCGTTCTGTTACTTTTTGACCTGCATATAGGTGTCTCAGGAAGTAGGTAAGGTGGTCTGGTATTCCCACCTCTTTAAGAATTTTCCACAGTTTATTGTGATCCACACAGTCAGAGGCTTTAGTGTAGTCAATGAATTAAATAATTTTTATTGGTGTATAGTTGCTTTACAATGTTGTGTTAGGTTCTGCTGTACAGTGAAGTGAACCAGCTACAGGTATAATTATATCCTCTCTTTTTTTGGATTTCCTTCCAATTTAGGTCACCTCAATTTTAATTTTTATTTGATATCTATAAAATTTCCCAATAGAACAAGTCATTAGCAAATTTTAATTTATTGTGTTTCCTTTAAAAATACTTAGTTCTTTCATTTATTAGTGGTATGTATGAACATAATTTAAAGCAGGGATCAGCAAACTGTTTCTATAAAGGGCCAGCTGGTAAATATTTGTGGTCACATGTTCTTTGTTTTAGCTGCTCAACTGGACCTTTGTTATGACACAAAGTTGGTGAGAGACTATATGTAAATGAATCAGTGTGGCTGTGTGCTAATAACACTTCGGACACTGCCATTTGAACCTCACATCATTTTCACGTGCCAGAAAATGTCCTTCTTTTGATTTTTTCAACCATTTAAACGTAAAAGCATACTTAGCTCACCAGTGTACAAAACCAGCCCATAGTTTGCCAACCCCTGGTTCAAAGAGGAAAAGGGTTCCCTTACAAGGTTTATTACAAAAATAGCTATCTGTTGCTTTCACCCACAACAGATTGGGGTGGGTGATTCCATCTGGGGATGGAATCCATCCACTCCCCAGAATCAACTATATTCATCCCTTTTAGCTGTTTCTTTTGGCATTTACTTCCAATTCTCTAAATAAATTGTTTATAGTGCTATTTCTTTAGTTTTTAGATTATAGGAATTATTGACTATTCTTACAATAAAAGATGATGATGTAGCTCTTTCACCACCCCCATCCTCCCAGGACAGTATACAATGATCTGCATTAGGTGATTCCTTGGTGTTCACATTATCAAGTCTATGACAACCCTGATTATTTTACCTTTCTCTCTTGATATATTTTTAAATATATTTTTTAAAAAATATTTATTTATTTATTTGACTCTGCAGGGTCATAATTGCAGCATGGGGGGGTCTAGTTCCCTGACCAGGGCTCAAACCGAGGCCCCCTGCATTGGGAGTGTGGAGTCTTGGCCACTGGACCACTAGGGAAGTCCCCTGTCTGGATATTTTGTTTTCTTCAGAGTTAACACTGTTTCTCCCCACCCCCATGTTGCTTGTTCTCTACTACTTACCATAGGTCAGTACTTTCCCAAACTGGCTATCTCTCCTCTCCAGCTGCTGAAAGATGTCCTACAGTGTTCCATTGATTTCATTCAATTGGAGCATTCTTTCCTGGAGTCTTTTGACTTTCCCTCCAGGCCCACTACCACCTTGGGTTCCCCTTCCATCATCCTGGAGATTGCACTTGACTTTTTTTTTGGCTTGGGACCCCAGTTTCATAGATCCCATCTCTACTTCTTTCTTAGGTTTTTCTCTGGTTTTAGTGGCACATCTTCTCTAGTAGCTTCCAGAAAAAAAGAAGAATGCAGAGGAAGTAAACTATTTGAGTTCTTTCATGTTGGAAAAACCTTTAGTCTAACCTGAAAGTTGACAGTTTGGTTGTAGACTTCTAGGTGAGAAAATTTTCCCCTCAAATTTCGAAGGCATTGCTTCAATGTTTTCTAATTCTTAGTGCTTCACTGAAAAGTCAGAAAACATTCTTGCTTCTGATTTTTTTAATATGACGTATTTTTTTTTCTCTTTGACAGTTATTCTGTCAGCGTATTGAAGATATTATTCAACTCTCTTCTGGATTTCATTGACGCCACTGAGAAGGCAGCTTTCAGTCTAAAAGTCATGGTTTTAAAGGTAATCAGCTTTTTAAATCTGGCTGCTTCTAAGATCTATGTCTACATTTGGATATATTTGTGTTTTATCCTGTTTGGTTTATCTTGGGCTTCTTGAATTTGTGGACTTACGTTTTTCATCAATTTTGGAAAGTTCTTAGTGACTATCTCTTAAAATCTTGCTGTTGCCTGAGTCTGTCCTCTCCCTGTGGCACGGCAGTTACTTTTTTGTTAGACTTTCTCATTCTATCTTCAGTGTGTCCTATTTTTCAGTATTTTCAGATTTTCTATCTCTTTGTGCCTCTGTGCTACATTCTGGATGCTTTCTTTAGCTCTGTTTTACAATTTATTAATTGTTTCTCCAGCCATTTCTAATCCACTATTAAAGCCATCTATTGAACATTTAAAAACTTTTAAAAATTGTGAAATCTGGCATATGCATATAAAGGTGGAAAAACCTCAACATTTAGTTTAGGAGGTAGTGATAAGGTAAACACACATTTAGCTACCACTCAAATCAAGCACCCTAGCTTCCACATGTTTCTCCCAATCACAATCCCCTTCTCTCGCTCTACTGGAAATTTCAGGAACCACCATCCTGATGATTATGCTACTAAAACCCATGTGTTTCTTTATAACTTTACTTTCTCTGTATGCATCCCTGAACAACATCATTTCATTTTGTCTACTTTTGAACTTGATGTGAAGTGGGAGGAGACGGGGACAACAGAGGATGAGATGGTTGGATGGCATCACTGACTCAATGGACATGAGTTTGAGTAAACTCCGGGAGTTGGTGATGGACAGGGAAGCCTGGCATGCTGCAGTCCATGGGGTTGCAAAGAATCGGACATGACTGAATGACTGAACTGTAGTGGGTTGCCATGCCCTCCTCCAGAGAATCTTCCTGACCTAGGGATCGAATCCATGTCTCTTATGTTTCCTACATTAGTTCAGTTCAGTCGCTCAGTCATGTCCAACTCTGCGACCCCATTAATCATAGCACACCAGGCCTCCCTGTCCATCACCAACTCCCGGGGTCTACCCAAACTCATGGCCATCGAGTCAGTGATGCCATCCAGCCATCTCATCCTCTGTCATCCCCTTCTCCTCCTGCCCCCAGTCCTTCCCAGCATTAGGGTCTTTTCCAGTGAGTCAACTCTTCGCATGAGGTGGCCAAAGTATTGGAGTTTCAGCTTCAACATCAGTCCTTCCAATGAACACCCAGGACTGATCTCCTTGAGGATGGACTGGTTGGATCTCCTTGCAGTCCAAGGGACTCTCAAGAGTCTTCTCCAACACCACGGTTCAAAAGCATCAATTCTTTGGCGCTCAGCTTTCTTCACCGTCCAACTCTCACATCCATACATGACCACTGGAAAAACCACAGCCTTGACTAGATAGACCTTTGTTGGCAAAGTAGTGTCTCTACTTCAATATGCTACGTAGGTTGGTCATAACGTTCCTTCCAAGGAGTAAGCGTCTTTTAAATTCATGGCTGCAGTCACCATCTGCAGTGATTTTGGAGTCCAAAAAAATAAAGTCTGACACTGTTTCCACTGTTTCCCCATCTATTTCCCATGAAGTGATGGGACCAGATGCCATGATCTTAGTTTTCTGACTGTTGAGATTTAAGCCAACTTTTTCACTCTCCTCTTTCACTTTCATCAAGAGGCTTTTTAGTTCCTCTTCACTTTCTGCCATAAGGGTGGTGTCATCTGCATATCTGAGGTTATTGATATTTCTCCCGGCAATCTTGATTCCAGCTTGTGCTTCTTCCAGCCCAGCATTTCTCATGATGTACTCTGCATATAAGTTAAATAAGCAGAGTGACAATATACAGCCTTGACGTACTCCTTTTCCTATTTGGAACCAGTCTGTTGTTCCATGTCCAGTTCTAACTGTTGCTTCCTAATCTGCATACAGATTTCTCAAGAGGTAGATCAGGTGGTCTGGTATTCCCATCTCTTTCAGAATTTTCCACAGTTTATTGTGATCCACACAGTCAAAGGCTTTGGCATAGTCAATAAAGCAGAATTAGATGTTTTTCTGGAACTCTCTTGCTGTTTTGATGATCCAGTGGATGTTGGCAATTTGATCTCTGGTTCCTCTGCCTTTTCTAAAACCCACTTGAACATCTGGAAGTTCACATTTCACATATTGCTGAAGCCTGACTTGGAGAATTTTGAGCATTACTTTACTAGCGTGTGAGATGAGTGCAATTGTGCAGTAGTTTGAGCATTCTTTGGCATTGCCTTTCTTTGGGATTGGAATGAAAACTGACCCTTTCCAGTACTGTGGCCACTGCTGAGTTTTCCAAATTTGCTGGCGTACTGAGTGCAGCACTTTCACAGCATCATCTTTCAGGATTTGAAATAGCTCAACTGGAATTCCATCACATCCACTAGCTTTGTTCATAGTGATGCTTTCTAAGGCCCACTTGACTTCACATTCCAGGATGTCTGGCTCTGGGTGAGTGATCATACCATAGTGATTATCTGGGTCGTGAAGCTCTTTTTTGTACAGTTCTTCTGTGTATTCTTGCCACCTCTTCTTAATATCTTCTGATTCTGTTAGGTCCATACCATTTCTGTCCTTTATTGAGCCCATCTTTGCATGAAATATTCCCTTGGTATCTCTAATTTTCTTGAAGAGATCTCTAGTCTTTCCCATTCTGTTGTTTTCCTCTATTCCTTTGCATTGATGGCTGAGGAAGGCTTTTTTATATCTCCTTGCTATTCTTTGGAACTCTGCATTCAGATGGGAATATCTTTCCTTTTCTCCTTTGCTTTTCGCTTCTCTTCTTTTCACAGCTATTTGTAAGGCCTCTTCAGACAACCATTTTGCCTTTTTGCATTTCTTTTTCTTGGGGATGGTGTTGATGACTGCCTCCTGTACAATGTCACAAACCTCCACCCATAGTTCTTCAGGCACTCTGTCTATCAGATCTAATGCCTTGAATCTGTTTGTCACTTACACTGTATAATCATAAGGGATTTGATTTAGGTCATACCTGAATGGTCTAGTGGTTTCCCCTACTTTCTTCAGTTTAAGTCTGAATTTGGCAATAAGGAGTTCATGATCTGAGCCACAGTCACTCCCAGTCTTGTTTTTGCTGACTGTAGAGAGTTTCTCCATCTTTGGCTGCAAAGAATATAATCAATCTGATTTCAGTGTTCACCATCTGGTGATGTCCATGTGTAGAGTCTTCTCTTGAGTTTTTGGAAGAGGATGTTTGCTATGACCAGTGCGTTCTCTTGGCAAAACTCTATTAGCCTTTGCCCTGCTTCATTCCGTACCCCAAGGCCAAATTTGCCTGTTCCTCCAGGTGTTTCTTGACTTCCTACTTTTGCATTCCAGTCCCCTATAATGAAAATGACATCTTTTTTTGGATGTTAGTTCCAAAAGGTCTTGTAGGTCTTCATAGAACCATTCAACTTCAGCTTCTTCAGTGTTACTGGTTGGGGCATAGGCTTGGACTACTGTGATATTGAATGGTTTGCCTTGGAAACAAACAGAGATCATTCTGTCATTTTTGAGATTGCATCCAAGAACTGCATTTCGGACTCTTTTGTTGACCGTGATGGCTACTCCATTTATTCTAAGGGATTCCTGCCCACAGTACTAGATATAATGGTCATCTGAGTTAAATTCACCCATTCCAGTCCATTTTAGTTCACTGATTCCTAGAATGTCAGCATTCACTCTTACCATCTCCTGTTTGACCACTTCCAATTTGCCTTGATTCATGGACCTAACATTCCGGGTTCCCATGCAATATTGCTCTTTACAGCATCAGACCTTGCTTCTATCACCAGTCACATCCACAACTGGGTATTGTTTTGCTTTGGCTCCATCCCATCATTCTTTCTGGAGTTATTTCTCCACTGATCTCCAATAGCATATTGGGCACCTACTGACCTGGGGAGTTCCTGTTTCAGTGTCCTATCTTTTTGCCTCTTCATACTGTTCATGGGGTTCTCAAGGCAAGAATACTGAAGTGGTTTGCCATTCCCTTCTCCAGTGGACCACATTCTATCAGACCTCTCCACCATGACCCGTCCATCCTGGGTGGCCCCACATGGCATGTCTTAGTTTCATTGAGTTAGACAAGACTGTGGTCCTGTGATCAGATTGGCTAGTTTTCTGTGATTATGTTTTCAGTTTGTCTGCCCTCTGATGCCCTCTTGCAACAACTTACCGTCTTACTTGGGTTTCTCTTACCTTGGACGTGGGGTGTCTCTTCACGGCTCCTCCAGCAAAGCGCAGTTGCTGCTCCTTACCTTGGATGAGGGGTATCTCCTCATGGCTGTCCCTCCTGACCTTGAACGTGGAATAGCTCCTCTCGGCCCTCCTGTGCCCGTGCAGCTGCTGTTCCTTGGACGTGGGGTTGCTCCTCTCGGCCAACGCCCCTGACCTCTGGCAGTAGTAGGTGGGTTCTTTACCACTAGTGCCACCTGCGAAGCTCCAATGCTGTAGTATATTACTGAATATATTACAGTTCACTTAAATATTCTTTGATCTATAGACCAGGTGGATTGTTTCTAGCAGTTGATTATTGGGAGTATTATTGTACCTGCCTCTCAAGGGTATATCTAGGTATGTAATTGCCAGGCCATTCAGCATTAGTATGTTAGTCTCTCAGTCGTGTCTGACTGTTTGTGGTGGTCCCATGGACTGTAGCTTGCCAGGCTCCTCTATCAGTGGAATTGTCCAGGCAGGAATGCTGGAGTGAGTTGCCATTCCCTTCTCCAGGGGATCTTCCCCACCCAAGGGTCAAACACCCAAGGGTCAAACCTGGGTCTCCTGCATTGCAGGCAGATTCTTTACCATCTGAGCCACCAGGGTACCTGGGCCATTCAGCATGCATGTCTTCAGCTTCATGATATTACCAAATGCATTCCACAAAGTTTTATATCAATTACTCTCCCACCAGGAGTGATGGAGGGTTCCTGTTGTTTCATATCCTGTCTGAGACTTATTATTGTTAGTCTAAATTTTGCCACTCTGCTTGGTGCATAGTGTTATCACATTTATTTTTTAGATTAAGGTATAATTTGCATAGAATAAAATACACAGAACCAAAATATCTATTACAATATAATCACTCCTAGCTCTCAACCGGGAGAGCACTTTCAGATCAAACACAGTCATGAGCGTGTTTTTAGTTAAAAAGTAGGAACAGAACAGAGGCTCCACCTGTCCTGATTCCACCTACTTCTAGCTCATCACTGACCACTCTGCCCTTATCTCCTGTGTTCCAGTTATGCTGCTATGGCCAGCTTTATTTTATTTATTTATTTATTTTGGCCATTTTTATTTTAGAGGTGAGAAATCTGATCCTGAGAGTGCTCAAGGTCTCAGAGTGGTGGCGTCTCCAAGGCAGTGTGCTTACTATTATCCCTTTCCATGTAAGAGACTCCTTTGTGTTACAGTAGAACCGTCCACCCTGGATGGTCAGCTCTATGAGAGTACAGAATATGTCTGCCTTCTGTCCCACATGGAAGGCTCAGAAATATGTGTTCATTGAATGATTAGGTGAAGGAATGAACCTGTTAGGCTGCAAATCTCCCTGCCTCTCCCTTCTATCCACCTGGCAGTAGCAGTATAGCAAGCTGTATGGGTTTATGGAAATGAGTTTATTCCATGCTTCACAATAACAGTTCTCTATAAAGTGAGATGCACAGCTGGTAATTCTTTGAAGAGAAGTTCAGGAACAGACAGGGCAGGTGTGGAGGCTCTGCTACCCACCTGGAGGTCACAGTGAGGTATGCGATGCCCATAAAGCATGTCCAGTCTGTGTCGCATGTACTCACACATGTAAGTACATGGAAAGCATGTGCATGGAAGTGCATGTAGGGCATGTAGGTACCTGCTCACACCTGGAAGTATTGTTTAGGGTGGAGCAATAATGAATCTAATTCTCCCATTGTTTGCCTCTTACGAAAGTACCCATTTTGTGATTCTTATCTCCCAATGCAGACAGAATACACCAAGGGCCCAAGTGCCACCCTCTCCTCCGGTGTACCCTCCTGCAGATCCCTGTCATCCAGTGAGGATGGCCCCAGTGGCCACTCCAGCCTTTCAGATGGGGAGCTGACCCGGAACGTACAGGACAGCATCAAGCACCGTATCCTCTACCTCTCAGAGCAGCTGAGGGTGGAGAAGGCCAGCCGCGATGAGAACACAGTGGGCTACCTCAAGCTGGTATCCAAGGCCGACCGGCACCAGGCCCTCCACATCCGGCAGGCCTTCGAGAAGGTGAACCAGCGAACCTCTGCCACCATCGCCCAGATCGAGCGAAGGCTCCGCCAGTGTCACCAGCAGCTGCAGGAACTAGAGGAGGGCTGCAGGCCCAAGGGCTTAGTGCTGGGGACCAAACGCAGCCTGGAGAACAACTGTGAGCAGCCCCGTGAGAAGGCTCTGTGTGCAGAGCTCCCCCAGCCAGGTGGAGAAGACTGCTCATCCAGCGACCTGTCCACCGTCATCAGACACGTCCCTCTGCAGACTCACTTCCCAGCCTGCCAGCAGCAGAAGTCCTTGGGGAGCAAGTGTGGGGCCCAGCCACGAGCCCTGCTGGGGCAGAAGATGAAGGAAGAGCTGAGAGAGGTGAAGATGGTCCACTTGAGCCTGCAGGGGTCCTACCAGAGCCTCAGGGAGCAGTATCTGACCAACCTGCAGGCATCGCTGGAGTCCCTTCAGGAGGAAAAGTCCAGGTGAGGTGGAGCTCCTGGCCACCTGGGCTCTGGGGAGGGCGGGGGGTGGTATCGGTGTTCCTCTCAGAGCGGCAGATGATAACATGAGTGGAATTGCCTCGTCTGCCCTGACCCCATCACCTGGGCTCATGGCTAAGTTGAGGCAGAAGCTCCCATGTGGGTGATATGTTCTGAAAACGGCCGCCTTCCAAGGAATGCTTTCTCCCCCCCACCCCAGCCCCTGGTGCGGTGGGTTGATTTTATCTTCATCCAAGAGGCTTTCCTGGTGCCTCAGACAGTGAAAAAACGGCCTGCAATGTGGGTGACCTGGATTTGATCCCTGGGTTTGGGAAGATCCCCTGGATAAGGGCATGACAACCCACTCCAGTACTCTTGCCTGGGAAATCCCATGGACAGATGACCTGGTGGGCTACAGTCCATGGGGTCACAGAGTCCAATACAACTGAGCAACTTGACACTTTCAGTTTTACTTTCAAGACCAGACTAGGGCCCACTAATAGCAAAAAAAAAAAAAAAAGGCAAACTCAGTCTCTCAAGGACATCCGCATTTCTATTTGAGCCCTTCTTGGGGTGCCAGCCGCCCTCATAGGTGCCAAGCTCCTTCCTCTGAGCCCTGCAGTCATCTTCTGTTTGCATAGGGAAATCCTACCTGCACTGACACTGCTGGACCAATCCCTGAAGGGCAGTTAAAGGAGTATGAAGGGGCAACCCGCTGTCAAGTAAGGCAGCCAGTCACAATTCAGGTTTCTTTTGGGGGTGACTTTTTCAAGGTTGTTGTGGTTGTTCAATCGCTGTTGCATCCAACTCTGCAACCCCATGAACTGCAGCACGCCAGGCTTCCCTGTCCTTCAGCATCTCCTGGAGCTTGCTCAAACTCATGTCCATCGAGTTGGTGATGTCATCCAGCTATCTCATCCTTTGTCGTCCCCTTCTCCTCCCACCTTCAATCTTTCCCAGCATCAGGGTCTTTTTCAATGAGTCCATTCTTCACATCAGGTGGCCAAAGTATTGGAGCTTCAGCTTCATCATCAGTCCTTCCAGTGAATATTCAGGACTGATTTCCTTTAGGTTGGACTGGTTGGATCTCCTTGCAGTCCAAGGGACTCTCAAGAGTCTTCTCTAGCACCACAGTTCGAAAGCATCAATTCTTCGGTGCTCAGCCTTCTTTATGGTCCAATTCTCTTTTCAAGGTTGGATTTATGTAAAGCAAGACCAGAACTCAGGACAGTTGTGCATTTCCTTGTATGTTTCTACACTGCCTAGGCCAATGGGACTGTGGTGCTCTAGAACGTTCTTAACCCATAGCATATTAGTGTCTGCCAGCTGTGCAGGGGAGCAGAGCAAACTACCTCCTCGCAAAACTCTGTGGGAATTGTGCGAGGTTGCACTTCTAAGCCAGCACCTTCCTCACACCACCACCACCACCACCAGTGAACTGTGAAATACACTGGCATCATCTTCAGCCACCAAGATGTTCTGGTCATTGGCTATAGCAGTTAGCCTACCTTGATTAATATATATTAGAAACAAAAAAGCAGGTCCATAAGACTCAGATTTCTTGAGAGATATGGTGAATGGGCTGAAGAAGACTTAACATGGTTACAGTGACAATAAGGAGCATGTAGCATTGATTACCTGTACCATTCAGCATTGACTTTACAGATGGGGAAACAGAGTCTCAGGCACAAGGGCATATGTTCAGCTCAATGAAGTGTCACCTGGTGTCCACAACTGGTCACTACCCAGGCCCCTGCGATTGTCACATCTCCTCTGGTGTGTCACAAACTGAGGTTTCAAACTGGAGAGCTCTGTGACACTTCTCACAGGTTTTATATATATATTTGCTTTCAAGAGGGCTATTTTGTTTTTCAATTGAGACAAAATTGACAAAACATAAAGTTATTAATTTAATTTTATTTTTTATCCAATACATGTTTATTGGGATGGTTTCACATTCCTCTTGATATAGGTTACTTTTAGTGCTGCTTCTGTCTGGATGAGCAGCCTTCTGTAAGCCTTGCTTTTCCTCCTGTAAGCTGGTGGAAGACAGTAGAGCAGCCAACACACAAAACTGCCATTTGTGCATGGCTAAAGACAGTGGTGATTTTATAACATCCTGGGCATTTCACATCCATGAAATAGGAATAGGGGCTCTGAACCAGATGCTTCTTCTTGTGTTTCCTTTTGTCTTCTGGAGAGAGATGAGGGAAATCCTTTTGAGAGGCAAGTTCTCATAGGGAGGTTGTCACTGCTGGAAAGGCTAAAATTGCTGATTTTAAAGTGTACAATAGTATTCAGTGCATTCACGGTATTGTGCAATGAAAAGTACATCTATCAATAATAGTTCCCCAAAGTTTTCATCACTCTGGAAAGAGACACTGCCACTCCCCATCTGCCTTCCCTCAGCCCCTGGTAACCACCAATCTGTTTTCCATCTCTCTGGATTTGTCTGTTCTGGTACATTTCGTGTAAATGGAAGCATATGTTATATCAGACTTTGTGTCTTCTTTCACGCAGTGTAATGATTTTGAGATTTATCTGCATTGCACACAAGAGTGGCTCATTCCTTCTTGTTCAGCAGTGCTCTGTGATGTGAACTCAGTGCATTGACCCATTCATTTGCTACCAGTTGGGGCTGTGAGGAGTAGAGCTACTGTGAACACTATGCATGTCTTTTTGTGAACATATGCTTTTATATGTGGAATTTCCAGATAACATCTAAAGCAACTTTTCCAGCATGTGCTGTGCTTAGTCACTCAGTCGTGTCCGACCCTTGGCAACCCCATGGACTGTAGCCCTCCAGGCTCCTCTGTCCATGGGATTCTCCAGGCAGGAATACTGGAGTGGATTGCCATGCCCTCCTCCAGACGATCTTCCCAGCCAGGGATCAACCTTCCCAACCCAGGTCTCCTGCATGGTCGTACCATTTTACATTCCCATTAGGAGTCTGTGAGAGTTTGAATTGCTGCACGGTCTTGCCAATATTTGGTGGTATGGTCAGTCTTTGAAGCTTCAGGCTCCTAAACTCAGGTGTCACCTAGTGGCTGAGAACTCTAGATGGTGTCGCCATAGCACAGTTTTTTCTCAACCTCAACACTACTGGCATTTTTGACCAGGTGATTCTCTGTTGTAGGAGGCCACGCATTGTGGGCTGTTTAGCTGCATCCCTGTTCTCTCCCCACTAGATGCAGTTGGAGGGCTTTCATCTGGCCGTCCTAACAAAGTATCCCAAACTTAGTGGCTTCAAACAACAGAGATGGATTCTCTCAGTTCTGCAGGTCAGCACGGTGAAGTCAAAGTCAGCGTGTGGGTGGGGCCGCGTCCCTTTTGGAAGGGCGAATCTGTTCCTAGCCTCTCCCAGCTTCCTGGGGCTGCTGCTTCCTTAGCTTGTGGCCTTGGCACTGCAGTCTTCCAGGCCAGCACCTTCCCCTTCCCTCTACTCTGTCTTCACATGCCCTTTTCCTCTGTGTGTGACAGTTGCCACTGCCTCCACTTCTAAGGATGTGCTTGATACCATGTGAGCTCAGAGGAGTTGCTCTGTCTCTACCAGGCTATCCCATCTGGCCCACTTCATCCTTCCCACCTCAGTCTCTCCATCTCAGACTTCTCTGTGTTTCAGGCTGTTAGGTTCTAGCTCAGTTTGTCAAAGCCTATCCTCAGCTATGAACAAGATTATATTTTCTGCAGCAGCAATGATGTTTGAGGCCATTTGTATCAGACAGGGTGGCCTTAACAGATTTGGACGAATTTGAGGGGCGTTTTGGTTGACCAACCATCATTTTGCCCTCATAAGAGCATTTTCCATGGTGGTGCTTCTACCTCCGTGGCTGTAGGAGCCAGACAGAGAAGAGTCCTTGACCAAGGGAGGGACGTGTCACAAGCCAGGGCCCTGCTGTGGCCCCACTGATAAGGGGAGATGGAGGGAACAGCCTTACACATTAATATTGTCTTATTCAACAGTCTTTTCAAGAACGTGTGTAAGAGTATTGTCATTTGTTCTTAGAAATATATTAATGAAGAACCCGCTTGCTAATTTCATCTTCATGAAGAACATATTCATGAATATACACTTGAACGTGGTAGACATCTTGAATGTCCTTGCAGCTCCATCCCATATGTGAACGGAAGGACAGCCACGGGGGAATCTGCTTTCAGGGTGGACACCCCACTCTCTCCCCTTCTCTGTGGGCAGTAGTCTCAGTCAGGTTGTCAGACCAATCTCTTCTCAACAGGGAACAGGGCAGAAATTGATGGACTATTCCTTGAAATACCATCATGAACTGACTCTTGATGAACTGGCTTCCATAAATGAGTGTTTCAGCTTCTCAGCTGCGTGGGGACCATCTCCACGGTGTGCCAGTCAAGTCCCTGAACAGGGCCTAACTGAACTGCTCACTTCCCAGTTCCTATACCTGCCTCTGCTTCTCCGCAGGGCCCCAGGCCCCCACTGGTATCCAGCATTGTCATCCTGGCCCTGGTCAGGCCTTCCTCAGCTTTCCTTAAAAAGCCAGAAGCTGCCTGGCCTGTTTCTTTCTGGCCCATCCTTGTTGGTGCCCAAATGAGGGACCTCAAAGTGTTTTTTGACATCATGAAATATTCCAAACCCAGGGAAAGCAGAGAATAATTTGGTCAAGGTTATCTGCCCACCCCCAGCTTTCTCAAATCTTAACATATTCAAATTTTATTTAAGAAATAAAAGCTTAAAAGATGAGTTGCTTGAAATGCTCCCCTTCACCTTCCCCCCTTTGCCTACCTTGCTATCCTTGTTAGGCGCTTAGCTTTTCCAGACATATTTTTAGACTTTTTCTACTTAAATATGTGGCTGTAAACAACAGGTAGTGATGTTTTGTGTTTTTTTATTAGGTCTACTGAGATATTACTTACATGCCATAAAATGTACCATTTTAACTGTATGTTTCAATGAGCTTTAGTAAATTTACCGAGTTGTGTAACCATTACCGCAATCCAATTTTGGTTTCTGTTTTAATAACAGCTTTATTGAGATATAATTGACATCCCATACAATTCACCCATTTAAAGTGTTTTTGTCATATTCAGTGTTTTTATCGTATTCACAGAGCCGTGTTGTAGTCAACACTGTCTCAGTCCGGGACCCTGTCATCCCTCCTAGCAGAAACTCCATCCCCGCTAGCAGTCACTCCCCACCTCCTCTCTCCCCCAGCCTCCAGCAACCACAAATTTGCTTCTGTTTTTATGGATTGGCTTATGCTAAACATTTCCTATCCATGGAATCAAACAGTTATGTGGATTTTTGTGACTGTTCCATCCTGATAATCAACAGATGATTTTTAGGGAAGAGCTACTGCACACGAAACACTGGAGTGGGGATATATATATATATATGGAATTTAATGGCATACATGGGCAGTTTAGATCTCGATTTCTACTCATATATTGCTATTTTTGTAAAGCCGTTACAAAAGAGTGACTATATATATAAAAGATTCATGAATATCGGGGGAGGGGTGTGTGTGTGTGTGTGTGTGGCTGGCTGATGTGCATCTGGGGTGTTCTGAGACTGACCTGGAGGAGGAGGCAGGGTTCGACTGCAGCTTGAGGAGAGAGGAGGAAGGCGTGTTCTGAAGCCACATCTAGTGTTGGCGGAGGACCGCTCAGCCCCACACAAGCTTTGAGCAGGGTCGCTCAGGGCCTGTCACTGTCTGTTTTACTCCCAAGACAAGTGCTGCTGGAAGGACAGGTGAATGGGCACCTGCAGGGGCACCTGGATGAGATTTACCACCTCAAACAGAACCTGGCCTGCACTGAGGAGAGAATGGTCTACCTGTCCTATGAGAGAGCCAAAGAGATCTGGGTGAGCAGCCCTGGGGGACCTTTGTGAGAAATGGCTGATAAGGAGGCGGTGATAGGGACCAGGCCAGCAGAAGATGAGGGAGTCTGCTCTGACACCCCTGGAGCCCAGGGAAGGGATCATGCCTGGCACTGTGCCCCTGAGGTACCCAGTCTGTATGATCATGCTGCCCTCCCCCAGGGCCGGGGCCAGCTTAGCCAATCTGGGAACTCGGGCACAATCTGCGACTCTCTGGCCCCTGGGCAGCAGGGACATGGGGTCCCAGCTTCACTGTCTTCCTCCTGCAGGAGGTCATGGAGACCTTTAAGAACCGCGTGGGCAAGCTCGAGGCTCTGCAGCAGGTGACCCAGCTGGGGCTGACGGAGCACCCGCAGAGCTGGCCCCAGGACATCCTGTGCCACTTGACGAGCCTGCTGCTGACGCTGGCCATGGTGCTCCTGGTCCTGCTGTCCGGCACTTGTGCCTGCCCCCTGCTGCTGCTGCACTTGCGCCTGCACGCCTGCACTGTGCTCCTGCTCCTTGGGCTCAGCACCCTGGCCTGGCAGAAGTGGCACACCATCCGTGCCTGAGACTGGCAGGCTTGGGTCCCCTCCAGGTGGAGACGGTTTGCCAGGGCCTCTTGGCCTCCACCCAAGGGGCCTTAAAGGGCCTGGCTTTGCTAGTTCCTCCCACCTCTCAAGACGGCCACTGCTCAGCTCTGCCTTTCCTGGTCCATCCCTGGCAGCCCAGTGATGCCCACCTGCTTCACGCTTCTCTTTCCCACCTGCAGACAGGAGGCTTATAAAAGATGGACATCTCTGGAGTACTGTTCCCCTCTCTACCCTGCGTGCCATCCCATGACCCAGTGACCCAATGCCCAGAGGCTCGGTTGCCCCCAAATGACAGTGGCAGCCCCTGTGACATGGTTGTTTTTGGCAAAGAGAAACTACGATTATTTCACAGGGATGGAGAAGCAAGGGTGTGGAGGTGGGGTGGATGGGGGCCAAAGCCATGGAGGTGGGGACAGGTTCTGTTTTCCATTTTTGGGTGGGAGGCAGGCGTTTTCGTTTTCGGGGCTGGCAGAGACTCATGCAGGTGACACTGAAGAGACGGATGACGCCTCTGTTTTGGAAACACTGGAGAGTTCAGAGCTGTCATCCACCTTCTTCCCAAAAAGTTGCAAGATGCAGTTTCGAAACTGGCAGGACAGAAAGGGTTATTGAATAGCAGAGCAGGCAGGGCCAGTGTGCTAGGCTAAATGCAACGGCAGGGCCCTGTGAGGATAGCAGTCCTTAGGTGTCACCCTGATGGCTTAGGAGGCCTGAAGCTGAAACTCCAGTACTTTGGCCACCTGATGAGAAGAACTGACTCATTGGAAAAGACCCTGATGCTGGGAAAGAGCGAAGGCAGGAGAAGGGGACGACAGGGGATGAGATGGTTGGATGGCATCACCGACTCAGTGGACATGAGTTTGAGTGAACTCCGGCAGTTGATAATGGACAGGGAAGCCTGATGTGTTGCAGTCCATGGGGTTGCAAAGAGTCGGACAGGACTGAACAACTGAACTGAACTGACAGCTTACACATTCAGAATCTACAAGGAGAATGGAGGTAGGCTCCAGTTACTCCTTGCACAGGTGGATAGTCTATTCCTGACTATTCAGTTATCTGAGTTATCTAATTGACCAGTTGATGGTGACTCAGTTCAGTTCATTTCAGTTCAGTCACTCAGTCGTGTCCAACTCTGTGACCCCATGAATCGCAGCACGCCAGGCCTCCCTGTCCATCACCAACTCCTGGTGTTTACTCAAATTCATGTCCATCGAGTCGGTGATGCCATCCAGCCATCTCATCCTCTGACATCCCCTTCTCCTCCTGCCCCCAATCCCTCCCAGCAACTGGGTCTTTTCCAATGAGTCAACTCTTCGCATGAGGTGGCCAAAGTATTGGAGTTTCAAGCTTCAACATCAGCCCTTCCAGTGAACACCCAGGACTGATCTCCTTGAGGATGGACTGGTTGGATCTCCTTGCAGTCCAAGGGACTCTCAAGAGTCTTCTCCAACACCACAGTTCAAAAGCATCAATTCTTCGGCGCTCAGCTTTCTTCACCATCCAACTCTCACATCCATACATGACCTACTGTGGGCCAAATTGTGTTCCTCCAAAGATATGTTCAAGTCCTAATCCTTGGAGCCTGTAACTGTGATCTAATTTGGAAGTAAGTCTTTAGAGATGTGATTAAGGTGCATATTATCATGAGGTCATATTGGAGTAGGGTGGGCCCTCATCCAATGATGGATGTCCTCAGGAAAAGAAGGGAATTTGGATTCAGACAGAGAAGAACGCCATGCAAAGGTAAAGGGCAGAGATCACAGGGACTCATCCCCAACGAGAGGCACACCAGAGGTTACAGGTACCTGTCAGGACCTAGGAGAACGAACCAACCCTGCCCACACCCTGATCTCAAACCAAGAGAGAACATATTTCTGTTGTTTCAACACACCTAGCTTGTGGTACTTTGTT
Organism: Cervus canadensis; assembly: GCF_019320065.1. Lineage (NCBI taxonomy): Eukaryota > Metazoa > Chordata > Mammalia > Artiodactyla > Cervidae > Cervus > Cervus canadensis. Next base: position 142,907,726 of record NC_057419.1, on the reverse strand, counting down.
ATGACAGCCCCACGAAACATATACAGTGATGAAAGATGATCCCAGCTAACGGGCCAATGTCTGGGAGAGTCTCAGAGGCATTTTAGTGAAAAGAAAAGTGACTGTTGTCTTGTTTCTGTTCTGTCATCAAGGGGCCAGGTGAGGATTAGGTAGGCAAGAGCCCACCTTGTCTCTTCAACCAAGAGACTTCTGGCATCAGGAGGACTCTGCTCTGTGCTGTGCTGTGTTTAGTCACTCATTTGTGTCCAACTCTTGGCAACACCGTTGACTGTAGCCCGCCAGGCTCCTCTGTCCATGGGGATTCTCCAGGCCAGGATACTGGAGTGAGTTGCCATGCGATCCTTCAGGGGATCTTCCCAATCCAGAAATCAAACCCAGTTCTCCTGCACTGCAGGTGGATTCTTTATTGTCTGTGCCATCAGGGAAGCCCAAGAATACTGGAGTGGGTAGCCTATCCCTTTTCCAGGGGATCTTCGGAATCAAACTGGGATCTCCCGCATTGCAGGCAGATTCTTTACCAGCTGAACTACCAGGGAAGCCCCCTGCTCTTTGCTACTGAACCCCTAATGGGAGTATGCATTTCCCAGACTATATCTCATGACTGAGTTAACAACAATGCTTTGAGAATACAAAGCAGAGGCGTCTCCTATATATTTGGGGTCTGTTCTCAACTACCTCTAGCTACCTCCAATATCAAAACTCTAACAAAAACATAATTGTTGAAGTCAGTAACACCAGAATTGGGCTGAGCAGCAGAACAGACTCAGCTGAAGACCCAGCAGATGAGGCTGAGGGATACATTGGCCACACATTCAGCATCTACATACTGAGCACCCACGCTGAACCCATGTGTCCTTGGGGCATCTGCATCGAATCAAAAGAGCAACATTTCATGTCCTTGTGGAGCTCCATTCCAGAAAATTCTCTCTGAATGCAACAGGAAGGGATAACAGTGTGGAAAGGGTGAAAGCAAAGTTCGAAAGCCTGGAGAATCTGGGAATGCAGACAGCAGCAGAGGAGGGGGAGTTCCAGGAGGGAGAATGGAAAAGCTCACGAAAAGACAAAGATGGCCTAGGATTCTGCAAGCGAAAGCCAAACCTCAGAAGAGACCCATGGGAAAGACAGGAAATGGGAGCCGAAGGGTGAGCTCTGCTCTCGGTGTGAAGTCCTGGAGACTCCATAGTGGTGTTGGTCCTACTTGATAACCTAAACATTACCATGGTGAGATGCGAGGCCCCTCAGAGAGTGGTATTCTGACCCACAGACCTTTCTGATTATCAAGCCACATCACATCTACTCGACACCTTAGTGGAGTGGACATGATGGATTCAAGGAAGAATAGGCAAATGGCCCTTCAAAGATGATGGGCCTTACAGGTGATGATGGTCACCTGTAACTTTGCAAGAAGTCTAGGAGTTGTGGGCAGTTTACTGCTGAGGCTCAATATGCCAGCTCCTGATGGCTGCCATCTGGCAAGACCACAGCATGTCCTGCCTGGACTGATCCACAAAGTTAAGAAGGCCAAAAGTCAGCACAGGCAAGAAGGGCCTCTGTGTCCTTGTCAGAATTAGGGTTTGAATATGGAAAGATTAAGTTCGCAAGAAGAATTGTGTCTGTGAAATCAAGACGCACATGCCCAGGGTACTTTGTATGCTAGATGCATTCTGGCAATCCTAGGGTGTCTGAGCTCCGGGCTCAGCTAAGGCCAGCTGATGGGATGGGCACGCACACATAGTGGCCTGCAGGAAGTGCCCATTGTCAGGCCCAGACCATAAAAGGATCCAGAGGGACGGCTGTCTGGGGCTGGGTCACTGGTGCCGAGCCTCCCGGGGTTATTTTCCCAGAGGTCATTTTCAGGCTTCCTGCAAACACACTTCCTGGTGGGAGCCATCCAGGCTCTTCCAGGGTCTATCTGCAGTTTGCTCTGCCAAACTGTGTGCCTTACCTGGCGGTTCATGAAGACATAGATAATGGGGTTGTAGATAGTGGCACTTTTGGCAAAGTAGGCTGGCAGGGCGGCCACCAGAGGGTGGAAGGCGTAGCCGGGGTGTGCAGCGGCGAAGCAGGCAAAGAAGGTGTAGGGCCCCCAGCAGAGACAGAAGGCTAAGATCATCACCATCACCATGCGGGTTACTTCCTTCTCCGCCTTCTGGGTGGACTCAGATTCTTTCTGCTGCTTCGCCACCTGAGGGAGACGGAGAGTCATCCTGGGGACCATGAGGGGGTATCTCAGGAGATTCCCTTCTGCTGACTTCCCTGGTGGCTCAGACAGTAAAGCATCTGCTTACAATGCGGGAGACCGAGGATCGATCCCTGGGTAGGGAAGATCCCCTGGAGAAGGAAATGGCCACCCACTCCAGTACTCCCACCCAAGGGAGTTCCCGGCCTGGCCAGGGCTGGTCTTGTGGGAACTCTTAGAGGCTTTGAGTGGGGCTTGGCTAACACCTGCCAGGAGCCAGGGAAGGAGCTAATGAGGCTGTTTCCAGCCTCCCCTGGTCCCTTATCAGAGTGTGTTTCCCCCCACCGCCCCCCCACCGCCCCATGGTCAGGTCTCAAGGGTGACTGATGGCTAGGGTGTGTCCTGTAGCCCAGATTCCACAGCTCACGACTCGCCCAGCCCAAGTTGTGTGTGGCTACCCGTGGGAGTCAGTTAAGTTGCTTCTGATCCCAGACTGCCAGCGAGGGGTGGGGGTGGGCAGCGAGAAGGGGGAGCAAATCACAGGCTGAAGGCAGGGGGAGGGGAGCTTATCTCAGCTGTGATGGCCTCCCCTCCACAAAGAGCTGTGACAGCCCGTGATGAGCCAACTGTGGGCACAAGCCTCTTTGGAGAGGAAAGGCACCACCCCCAGAGGCCTCTGACTCTGTGTGCTAGGCCTGGGAGGCACCTCCAGGCCAAGCTGATTGACAAAGACATGACTTTTGTGTGGTGCTTTGGGCACCCCGGGGGAGTGCAGAGTTCTCAGAAGCCCTTCTCCTGCCTTGCTCTGATTTCCTGCACCCCGGTGGTGGTGTTGGCGGGGGGACCAGCTTCTCAGGGAGGAGGGTGTGAATGCACCCCTTGGACAGTCCTGTGAAGGGAGCCCTCGGGTGGCAGCCTTTTGAAAACACCCCTTGCTTTGCAGGTTTTGCTTTGGGATCTGGCGGGCTGTGACTAGCTTTCCTCCCCAACCCCCTCCCTGGGGTCAGCTCTGGGTCCCTCCACGAAGAGAGGGGGGCTGTCCCTGCCCACCCTGTACAGGCAAGGCCAAGGGAGCCTCACGTCTGGTTTGGGGGCAGGAGAGTAGACTGGGTGGTCCTCTGTGGCTCCTCCCTGCCTGCATGATCCTGCTGGCCGGAGGGAAGCTGGGAGGGCGAGGCGCTTACCGTTCGGATAGCCAGCCACACTTGCAGGTAGCAGAGCACGATGACGCTGAGCGGGATGAAGCAACACGTGATCACGAGAACAATCATGTACGACTGCACCCCCGGGTAGGAGCTGCCACTGAACACATCGGGGCCACAGGAAGTCTTCAGGCCATGGGGCCAGTACCTGCAGAGAAGGGCCAGAAGCCCTTGCTGAAATGGGCAGGGACCAGGATCCTCGCCCCGGCACCCCAGTGACTTGATTGAGGATTGTTGGGCTTTTTTTATTATTATTGTGGTGAAATTCACATTACCCGAATTGACTCTTTTTTGCAGTGAACAGTTCAGAGCCATCTAGGACATACACGGTATGGGGCAACTGCCGCCTCTGTCTGCTTCCAGGACATTATCATCACCAGCCCCCAAAGGAAGGCCTTTGGTAGGATTTCTGTAAATCCTTCTCCATCTCTGATCACATTTTCCCCTCTTTTTTTTTTTTTTTGTGGTAAAACACACATAGGTGGCTCAGATGGTAAAGCATCTGCCTGCAATGTGGGAGACCCTGGTTCAATCCCTGGGTAGGGAAGATCCCCTGGAGAAGGAAATGGCAACCCACTCCAGTACTCTTGCCTAGAAAATTCCATGGATGGAGGAACCTGGTGTGCTACAGTCCATGGGGTCACAAACAGTCGGACACGACTGAGTGACTTTACTTTCTTTTTTCTTTACACATAATTAGGAGGTTTGGTGCATTCCCGATGTTGTGCATCCATCACCAATCTGGTTCTAGAACATTTTCATCATCCCCATCACATCCCCTTTTTACAAAGGGGAGGTGAAGCACCCTCTTGCCTTAAGAACAGCTGTGAGCCCCTGAGGATTACATGAGCATGTGTTCAACAATCCCAGCTATTGTGGGCATGGGGGCATGAGGAGGGTGACAGACAGAGCCTGGCCTCCATGACGATGGAAGCGTCCCAAAGAAAGAACTTGTTCACCAGCTTGCAGCAGAAGACAGAAATGCAGCGGCCTTGTCCCATCCCGCCCACTCAAATATCGGAGCCGCTTCCTTGGAAATTCGGGTCTTCCCCCAAAGAATCCACCTGATGAGGACACTGGTGAGCTGTGACCCAAGAAGCCTCCACAAAGGGGGCCCCTTAGCAGGTGCAAGAAAGAAGCCTGGGACAGAGTGGGTAAGAATCTGTGTGCCCAGTGATCCAGTGTGCCCATGGCCTGAGCCTGCAGTGTTCCTCTCTGAGCTCTCATGATCTACTCCTGTCTGGGAGAAACAGACCTTTGCTGAGGCTTAGAGACCACAGGGCCCACGCCCACGTGGCAGCCAGGCAGAGTCATACAGCCTCAGACCTGGCCTGCTCAAAGGGCCCTCAGGAGGAGTCAGGTCTACTCCCACTTCACTCCTGGAGCCACAGAGGCCCAGAGACAGAGAGTGATTTGCCCCAAGGTCTCAAAGTGAACGACGAGTTTGACCCTCCTTGCCCTGTTCTACACGCATTGTCTTCCTGGCACTTCGCCTCCTCACCTACTCCAACCAAAGATGGGTGGAGCCGTCCACACAGCAGCCCAGATCCAGGAGAAGGCGATGCCCGCGATGGCCAACTTGGCATCAAATCTGACGTTGCCAAAGGGCTTGCAGACCACCATCCACCTCTCCCAGGAGATGATGGCCAAGGACCAGAGACCGGTGATCCCTTTGGGGCAGAGCAGACAGGAGGGCTTTGAGTCAACAGTTTGCAAGATCAAGAGGGAGAATGCCCCCCATGCCCCCCAACCTGCCTGCAAAACCTGATTCTCCAAAAAGTGTTTTCGGGTCCATGGAGCAACAGGTCTCTTGGTCAGTTTCTTTCTCTAACACCTGTGTCCCCTGTTCCTTCCCTGCTGTGCCTGCAGTCACCTCCCTTTGCCCTCTCTGGTTCAGCCTTGTGGCCCACCTCGCTTCTCATCTCTCTTTTATCTGGCCGCCAGCCTTTCTCATGATACTGTCAATGCAAGTCCTGAGGGCCACATACACCCCTGAGGCCACACTGAGGTGCTACTGTCCCAGCCAAGGCCAGGAAACAGGACGTGTCTGGTGACTGGCACACTCCAGCTGTGGGCATGCCTGTTCTCAGCCCAGGCCTCTCAGCATGGCCCACCTGGCAGCAATCTGTGTGTGGAATTCAGGGCTTGGGATGGGGCAACAATGTGTTTGTTTCCACCAACGTCTGCTGGACACTTGGCTTCCCTTACTCCCAACACGAGTGCAGTAGCGTTAGCAGCACCCGTGGCTTATCACTTTACAGAGGTGCCAGGCATTTGCCAAGACGACTATATTCATTACCATGTTGACCTTTCAGGGACTCTCCTGCCAGATACAGTTGATACTTTCATGGAGTGGTGTCCTGAATACTTCTACAAACTACTTTTAATATGAACACTTTGAATGAGGGACTGTGTCACTAATTCATGTTTCAATACTTCGATAACCGTATTTCAGTATCATCGGCTTCCTTGGGAATCCATGGTCCCCCAAACTGGTGACCTGAGAGCAGACCTCGAGCAGTTACAGAAGTGGGATGGACGGGATGGAGGAGCCACTCAGGGGCCCCGGCACCAGCTACCCACGGTGCCCGAAGGGTTTGAACTTGGTCAGGTCAGTGAGTGGAGGTGACACCACCAGTGGCTCAGGTCACTGACCAGGTCCCCTCTCCCTGCCCCGCTAATCCTACTGTCTGTCTATGGCTCATCTCTTGAGAATCCAAATTGGAGATCACTGCAGAGCAGTGAGACAAACCCAACATAGATGTGGGTGCCAAGGATCCAGGCATGTGAACAGGTGGCCATGGGAACATAAAACTGGGAGGAGGAAGCTGCGCGCCTTCACTGCTTTGATGGCCAGGGGCCTGGAGACGGGGTGCACGTGCTGAGCACTGGGGCCCCTGGGCTCCTTGTCGTCTTTGGTGAATGCCAAGCTGCAACCCCACAGCCCTTGGTTCTCTCCTGGGGGTGTGTGCCCCCGAGGGGTCCATGTCCTCTTCTTCATAGGCCCCTGGCAAGCAGACCTGGCCTCCCAACACGCCCCAGCCTTGCCTAGTGCTCAGCGTGTGGTAGATGCCAGCCAGCCCTGGTTTCCTCACATCCTCCCAGCCGTTGGCGAGCCTCCTCTCAGTCTCCCCCTCTGATCCCCTCCTCCCCATCTCACCGTACAATCCTGGGCCTCGTCTGTCCCTTGTCTGCCCACCCAGCCTCTGGCCACCCAACCAGCCTAGCTGTCTGCACCCCACCCTCCTTGGCCACTTGGCATGAGTGCCCTTGCATCCTTCTGACCCAACATCCAGCTCCCTCATGACCTCCTCCAGATCCCGGTCCTCTAAGGACTGACGGCACCATATTCTCACTATCCAGATGCCCAACAGCACAGAGCGATGAACACAGGGGCTTGGCAGCCAATGGAGATCTCGGCAGAGCCATGACCCATGGAGAAATGAGCGATTAGGCTGGGGAAAGGAACGTAGGATCTAGTTTCAATATCTCAGGAGCTCTCCTGGGAATTGCTTCCTTGACAGAGAAAAACTGACACAGGTGTGAACTGAAAGGGCACGTGTCCCAGATTTGAGTGGGAGGCTCATTTGGGATGCCCAGAGGCATCCTGTGCCACCCTGTTCTGTGATTATGTGGATCTGTCTGTCTCCGCCCATGCCAGCTACATGGTCTCAAACTGAATGTCGCCAGGTCAGGTCTATTTCAGAGCAGACACCTCTAATGGTCCCAGCCCAGCTTCCCCAGCAGGTCTGTCCCCCTTCAAAGATGTGCTAAGCCCACGTCCTACGGCTGCCCCGGTGATTTCGCCACATGACGATCTCCTTTACATGCAGCAGGCTGGGTCTCCCCTGAACCCAGGCCCCCAGGTGACTTACCACACAAGGAGACAGTGTAGCCCTCCACGACACAAAGGGGGTGGCCCAGCACAAAGTAGCCGTACATCTGGTTCACGACGCTGATGGTGCTGGCGATGATGGTCTCCACCAGGTCAGCGATGGCCAAGTTGACCAGGATCCAGTTGAGAGGGTGGCGGAGCTTCTTGAACTTCATGGTGGCTGCCAGTACGAGCCCATTAGTGAAGACGGACGCGATGACCACGAAGACCATCCAGGCGCTGGTGAGGTGGTACACCCATCTGGGAGCAATGTGGTAATTGGGGCCTTCGAAGGGATCTGGAGGCAGGAGGTACAGAGTGAGCAGAGGACTCGGGCAGCCACTTCATCACCTGTACGGCCACACCTGCACTTGCCTTTGAAACTGGCCTTTCCCCCTAGCTTTGTCCATCTGCCGGCAACCTTCCCTCAATTCTGTCTCTCAGACCCAAGGCCACAACCTGCTGGAAACACCTGCATGGGCATCCTTGAGCTTAACAAAGCATCATACATGCCAGGTATTGCTTCCTGGTCTGAGTTGCCCACCCACCATCTGGCAGGTCGCCCTCCTGGAGTGTGGTTAGCTGGCTCCTGCTCCCCTGAAAGCCCCCCGGTGCCCCAGTGATGTTGCCTGTGTGCGCTGCACATCATTCTGTCGTCAGATCTTTGCTTGTGGTCTTCGTCATACCCGGGTCCTCGGCTGGTTCATACCATCCAGTCTGGCTCTGCGCCCTTGCCTTCCGGGACCATTTCTAGATTCCCCAGCTGAGATTTAACTCCATATTGGAGCTCTGCATGTGCATGTCCTGTCTTCCTCACTGGACTGTGTCTTGTGCATGTATAGTCAGTGCCCTGAGAATGAAAGATTGAGGGCCTTTGCTATGGATTGAATTGTGTCCCTTCCAAAAAAAGGCATGTGGGAATCATAATCCCCACTCTCTCAGAATGTGACCTTATTTAGAGAAAGGGTTTGTACAGAGATGATCAAGTTCTGATGACGTCGCTAGGCTGGCCCTAGTCCAATAGGACTTGTGTCCTTACAAAAAGGCAAAATTTGGACACAGACACATTCAGGAGAAGATGGCCATGTGAAAATGAAAGCAAGGATCAGGGTGGTGTTTCAATAGCCAAGGGATACCACGGATTACCAGAGATTATTATAACCTGGGGGAGGGATACCACGGATTGCTGGAGACTACCATAAACTGGGGGAGGGATACTATGGATTACCAGAGACTACCATAACCCTGGTGGTGTTCCCTGGTGGCTGGTTTGGGGGATCAGCCACCTGAATGGGTGAGGAAAACCTGATGGTTATCAGTTCTGAGATCTGCTGGAGAAGGGATAGGCTACCCACTTCAGTGTTCTTGGGCTTCCCTGGTGGCTCAGCTGGTAAAGAATCTGTCTGCAATGCAGGAGACCTGGGTTCGATCCCTTGGTTGGGAAGATGACCTGGAGAAGGAAATGGCAATCCACTCCGGTACTCTTGCCTGGAAAATCCCATGGACGGAGGAAGGTGGTAGCCACCGTCCATGGGGTTGCAAAGAGTCGAACACGACTGAGCGACTTCACTCACTCACCATAACCCAGGGAAGGGACCTGGAACAGAGTGTCCCTCAGAACCACCTGGAGGAGCCAACCCTGTCGAGCCCGTGATCGCTGGCCTCCTAAATTGGGAGATGATCAATTTCTGTTGCTTAAGCCACCCAGTCTGTGGTGCTGCAGCTGGAGCAAACACACACAGAACGAAAGTGAGGGGTAACTCCCCTTTATTATGACAGTGGGTCTACACCTTTCTCTGTTGGAAGGACCTTTCTGCCACCACCATTTTAGCAGATTACTCAACCACTAAGTGATGGAAATAGGATGATGGGGAGGGGGGTTGGGCAGAAGGGCATGGGTCAGTCCAGGAACAGTCAACTCATCATCTTCAACAAATAAATTGCAAGGATATTGAGGGAAAACATCTACAAGTATGACTTTGCATTTATGTTTTTAAAGAGTCCTTTCTTCTTAGAGCTACCTTCTGAAGTCTTACAGAGAAAACGATGTGATGTTTTGGATCTGCTTCCAGAAATCGGCAGGAGTGGTTAGTGGACAGGATAGAGAGGAAATAAGAGAAGTGATGGACACCCTAGTGGAGGGAACAAGTTTTGGGTACCCAGTGCCATTATCCTCTCCTATTTTGCTAGACACATGAATTTTTGTTAAAAAAAAAAATTACAATAGGGAAGTCTGGGGTGTCGACAAAGCCGCAGGGGCCTCCAGGAAGAGCGTTGTTGGGTCTCCATCAGGGACATTCTGGGGTGAAAACCATCAGGTCAAGGTGAACTTCACGGTTCTCCACCAGTTTGGCTTGGGAACCCTATTGCTGGTCCTGCTCTGGGTGTCAAGGAGCCAGTGTGGCTTCTGGAAATTGTGGCAAGTGAGACATTTTTCCCTTGGACTGCAAGGAGATCCAACCAGTCCATCCTAAAGGAGATCAGTCCTGAATATACGTTGGAAGGACCAATGATGAAGCTGAAGCTCCAGTCCTTTGGCCACCTGATGCGAAGAATGGACTCATTGGAAAAGACCCTGATGCTGGGAAAGTTTGAAGGTGGGAGGAGAAGGGGATGACAGAGGGTGAGATGGTTGGATGGCATCACCAACTCAATGGACATGAATTTGAGTGAACTCTGGGAGTTGGTCATGGACAGGGAGGCCTGGCATGCTACAGTCCATGGGTTCACAGAGTCAGAGCGACTGAACTGAGACATTTTTGAAGGAACTAAAGGTCTTCGGTTGGAAGAAGGGACCTGGGGGGTTAGGGGCTGGGGGTCATTGGCATCTTCAGCTCTCTGACGGCTGGCAGACAAAGCCTCGTGACTGGGCCATGCCCAGGGCAGAATGCCAGCTGCCTCAACAGAGTTTTATACTGTCTGGTGCAGCTGAAGCGCCTCTCCTCAGGAGCCGAGCTAACTTCTTCCCTAGGACATGCCGCCAGGGGCCAAGGGCTCCATGGTGAGCTTGGACAAGACGACCACCATGGTCTCTTCTATCCTTAGGCTCTAGAAGGCACTCACCCACCTCTGAGCCACCTGAACCTCCCGCTCCTGCTGGCCATCTCCATTTGGTTTTGGGAGATGCAAAGATGAGTTAGGCCCGGGTTCCCTCCCCAGGAAGAGAGCCCCCGCATAGACGCAGTGGGGTTGAGGGCAATGAGCGCTCACTAGCAGTCTAGAACAGGGATTCTCAGAGGCTCTGTGAAGCCAATGTGGTTTGAAAAATGCACATTCGATATGATGGTGTCCTTAGGGGCTTCCCTGGTGGCTCAGATGGTAAAGTGTCTGCCTGAAATGCGGGAGACCCAGGTTCGATCCCTGGGTCAGGAAGATCCCCTGAAGGAGGAAATGGTAACCCACTCCAGTAGTCTTGCCTGGAGAATCCCATGGATAGAGGAGCCTGGTGTGGGCTATAGTCCATGGAGTCACAAGGAGTTGGACATGAGTGAGCGACTTCACTTTCTTTCTTTCTTTTTGTATTCAGAAAGGACCCCTCCCCCATTCATGGCATCATAAAAGCTAAGGGGAGCAATGGGGTACAGAGGCTCTCTGGGGTGGAGGGGTGGCCAGCCAGCACACCGCTCACAGCCACTTGGGCCTGTGTCCCTGGAGGGCTGTTCCAGCCAGTCCGACCCAGCCTGCTTGCTCACCTCTGGTGGAGTTGCTGTTGGTGTAGGTGAAGATGCTCCCCTGGGTGCTCTCCTCAAAGTTGGCCTGTGGCTGCCCACCTGCAAGCCTTTGGGGGCCCCACTCGTGGGCCATGGCTCTGTAAAACCCTGTCCCTGATGCCCGCCAGCCCTGGCACTGCCCAGGGGGCCACAGCGCTTTATATCAGCCTGTGGGATCAGCCCAGGCCTCCTCACCTTAAAAGCCCCCAAACTCTTCACCATCTGATCTCTTAATTGGGCCTGGGACTTAAATGGCCTCCTCCCCCAGCGCTGGGCCTGCTGGCTCCTGGGTGAGCCCATGGGGGTGGCTCAGAGGAATTTGCTGGGAGCCAAACTCTGAGCCAGGGTGCTGCGGGGGCCGCCTTGGGCCCTCGCTCCTGTTTCCCTGTCCTCTCTTCCTTTCTACCATCCAGCGCCTGCTCTAGGCCAGGCAGGCCCAAGCAGCGGGCTTTTCAGTCCAGAGCCCAGCCCCGCCTTTCACAGCGGCTCCTCCCCAAGCAACTTTGGGCCGGGACCTGGAGCCTCCTGGAGGGTCAGGCCGTGTTGAGGGACCAGATGGCTACAAGTTGCACCACTGGGGCTACTTCCCCAGGAAGGGATGGATATCCCACCATCCATCCAGCTCTCCCTGCCCCTCCTACCTTGCTCCCCATGAGCTGCAGCTCCCCTGGTCACCAGGGGGCTCATCCAGGCCCCCCAGCAGCCCTCCTGAAGCCCCTGAGGGTGCCCACAGGCCCCACCTGTCCAACTCTCCCTCCCTTGAATTCACAACTTTCCTTGGACTGCCCTTGACTAGGACTTCCTCTAGACATGCCTTCGAAAGCAAACCTCTCCGCAGAACGTTCCAGACAGGCTGCCTCTGCCATACCGTTGCACCCACTACTGTCTGGCTGCCGCTGGCTGAGCACTTGGCAGGGGCACCAGTTACTTAGAAATCGCTCGATTCTCCAGCCTTGCCTGTCTTCACACAAGAAGGCAAATATGCATGTTCAGGGCAGCATCATTCGCAAGAGGTCAAACTGTCCCAAAGTCAATCAACAGGTGAATGGACACCCAACCAAATGTGGTATATCCACGCACTGGAATATTATAAAGTCATAATAAGGGATGAAATCATGACACATGTTACAACATGAAGGAACGTCGAAAAGATGATGTTAACTGAAAGGAGCAGACACAAAGGATCTCAGATGGTGGAAGGCCCAGAACAGACAAACCCACAGAAACAGCAGATTGGTGGGTGCCAGGGGCTGGGAGGAGGGGCATGGAGAGGGATTCCTTAGAGAAAGAGGGATACCTTGGGGGTGATAAAATAATTCTAAAATTAGATGGTGATGGTACAGCCACTGTGGAAGACAGTTGGGCAATTCCAAAGATTGAAAAATAGAATTACCATGTGACTCAGCAATTGTCCTTCTGAGTCCATGCCCAAAAGAACTGACAGGGCTTTTGTTTACAGCATGAACAGAGCATGTTCGATGGCACTTGATATAACGAGGTCAGATCCCAAGAACGCCACCCCAGGTTCTTTCAACTCCCAAGGCCATGCTTTTCTCTCGGGCCTAGATTGCAGGGGGCTCAATCTGCCTGTCCCCACCCGAGTCAAAGAATCAGCACATCAGAGAATGTGAAAGCTGGAAGTGGGCTCCCTCTGAGTGCTGGCTGCAGGACCGCCTGTTGCCAGCAAGGCCATGGACTGGCTGGGTGGTCTTGGGTGGGATGATCCCTCTGTCTCAGGCCAGGTTTGCCTTCTGTCTAAAGGAAGAAGACCCATCCTGCCTGCCCCCACCCACCCCACCCTCTCAGGGGGCTGCCAGTTGGATGGGGGAGGGGGTGCTCCCAGCGATGCTGTGCCATTGGGAAGCCCCTTGTGAATGTGAAGTGCCATCTCAGCCAGACATCCAGACATGCCGGGGAGCCTCCAGCCAGAGCCTCAGAGCTGACCCATCCCGCCTGCTGCCCCCAGACCCTGGGGAAGCGGGAGAGGGAGCAGAGGTGATAGCAGTGAGTCCTGGACACCCCCCCCAACCGTCTGCAGAGTGGGGGTGCTAATTGATGATTAGGGCTAACAGAAGATCAAGTCCCGTTTTAGCCAAAAGCAGATTACTGCCCTGGAAAGTCCCCTAGCACCTGGGTGCACACGTGTGCTCCCTGAGGCCTGGCGGAAGCTCACTGGGGTCCTGCATCCGACCCAAGGTGGAGAGAAGGGGCGGGGTTCTTGGGAGGGAGCTGGAGACCAGGAGGGTGGGGCCAAAATGTGAATGAGCAGCAGCTGGAGAAGGAGGCAGGGGAGAAGGGAGGAAGGAGAAGGGGCCAAGGCGGGAGGCTTGAGTGCTTGGGGAAATTGGGGCTCCTGGGCCAAGGCGAGGCCCTGGGCCTCCCGCCCTTGCCCCACTTGCGGCCCCCCTGGCCAGGCTAGAAGAGGAGATGCCAGACTTGTCTCTAATCCGACTATGGAGAAGTGACTCGATGCAGGGTGCTGATTAGCAGCCCCGGGAGCTGTCACCTTGATTCTGCTCTTGGCTCTGGCCAGTAGACCAGGGGCTTAGTCATGAAGAGTCCGTGGCCACCACCACAACATGGCAAGGAATCCTTTGGCCATTTGCCTTTGGCCTTTTTTTTTAACTGTGATAAAATATACATGACATCAAATTTAGCATCTTGACCATTTCTAAGTGTCCAGTTTGGCGGCATTAAGTACGTTCACATCGGTGTGTGGCCATCCTCACCAGCCATTCCCAGAACTGTCCATCTTCCCCAATGGAAACTCTGTCCCCATTAGACACCAACACCCCCTCCCCCAGCCCGTGCCCCCTCCCCCATCCTCCTCTCTCTGTGTAGGGTCTGACGAATCTAGGCACCTCATACAAGTGGAGTCATATGGGATCTGTCCTTGTGTCTGGATTCTCTCACTTAGCACAGTATTTTCAAGGATCATCCATTGCCTTTGTGTTTGGCAAAGATTTATATACATTGAATTTTGATTTTTCTGTGATGAAATATGACTCCATTTCCATTTTTGTTTCTGTTGAAAAGTTCTCCCAACTTAAGCTCTTTAGATATCTGTAAACAGAGACCTTGGATATGAAGTCTAAAGACAAGGGCAGGCTGTTTCCCTGTTTCTGTGACCATTCCACCAAGTCCTGATGGCTCCACTCAGAACTGATAGTGAAATGAGTGAAGTGAATGTCACTCAGTTGTGTCTGATTCTTTGCGACTCCATGGACTATACAGTCCATGGAATTCTCCAGGCCAGAGTACTGGAGTGGGTGGGTAGCCTTTCCCTTCTCCAGAGGATCTCCCCAACCCAGGGATCAAACCCAGGTCTCCCACATTGCAGACAGATTCTTTACCAGTTGAGCCACCAGGGAAGCCCAAGAACACTGGAGTGGGTAACCTATCCCTTCTCCAGCAGATCTCAGAACTGATAACCATCAGATTTTCCTCACCTGTCCATGTGGCTGATACCCCAAACCAGCTAAAAGTTCGTCGTCAGTCTAGTCTGCAAATGCTTACCTCGGGCCCACACTCCTAATGCATCTGTCTTCTGCGGTTATCCTCCAGGACCTTGAGCAAGTTAGCCACCATCTCTAGAGTGCATGTCCTCATTGGAAACATAGGGAGAACATTTACTTGCTGTAACGCTTGAATGAGGTCATCCTCTTGAAAAGTTCTAGCCATTCATTCCACAGCTACCCAGCAAGTGCGTCTTGTGGCCAGGCCCTGTTCTTGGCTCCGGGTGAACAGAGTCCTCTTGCAGCTGCCCTGCTCGTTGGGGGCAGGAATAATACAACATGAACATTAGATGCAACAAATAAGTTGTGTCGAGCAGGATGGAGGATGAGAACAAGAGAACAAATGGAAAAAAATAAAAATAAAAAATAAAATAAAAAAGAGGACAAATGGAATGTAGAGGGTGGGGAGAGAACGGATATCTGTTTTCATAGGGCATCATGGTGGGACTCTCTGGGAAACGGACGTGTGAGCAAAGTCTCAAAGGAGGGAGGGGAGCATGCGGAGATCTGAGGAGGGCATCCCAGGAGAGAGCCCAGAAGTAGTGCAAAGGCCCTGGGGCAGGAGGGTGCCTGGTATGTTAGAGGCACAGTAAGGAGACCAGGGCAGCTGGAGCAGAGTGAACTAGTAGGGCCTAGGAAATGGAAGATGACAGAGGGGATGAGGGCCAGTGTCTCTGTGTGTCCCAGAGGCCATTTTCAGCATGCTAGCTTTCACTGTGAATGAAATATAGAGCGTGTTATGATTTTTGGAGTCAAAGTGAAAATCACTTTCATCTAAAGTTATTTAGATGATGGCACACTCCCTCTGGTCGATGTTCTAAGAGTGTTAGGGGCCAGGGAGGTAGCAGGGGTATCATGTAACAGGCCCTGTGGGCATCCAGGTGATAAGAGTGTCAAGGCAACCAGCAGGCAGGGCTCGCAGAGTTTTTGGGTGGCTGCGGTGGAAGCCGGTGAAGGCAGGGAGGAGTCAAAGCCAGCTCCAAGGCTTGGAAACTGAGTAAGCATCAGATGGAGTGGTCCAGAAGTCAGGGCGGTGGGGGTGTGGCTGGTGGAGGGAAGGTCTGAGTGGCAGGAATCCAACTGAACAATGACAAGAAGCCAGCATCTCAACCCACAGATGTTACCCAAAGAGGACAGACGTGCTGACAATTTGATCCCAACGGATGTGAAAATTTAGATGAAATGGACAGACTCCTAGAGAAACACAAATTAACCAAATGAGCCTGAGAGGAAACAGGGAATCTGAAGAGCTCTGTATCTACAAAGACACTGAAGCCCTAACTTCGAAGCTCCCCACTAGGACTGCCTCTGTTCTGTTCCTCATCCCCACAAGGCTTCAGTTGACTTTTGACTGGAGGAGGACTTTTTTGGTATCACCTTCATCAGTAATTCCCACACCTTTGCAGCTCATCCATAGGTCTTTATTCCCACACCAACAACAGAATTAACAAGGGATACCTAAAAAGTTTGGGTGCAAATATCTGAAATTTGAATGGATTAAAAGTTGTCATGCCTCTGTCCCCCAATTCTGCTCGCTGTGACCACCACTGAGGAGAAACACACAGCTTTGTTCATTTCCAGTGTTACAGAATTTAACTCCAAAAACACCTGTTGGGCTTTTGTTGCTTTTTCTTTGTTTCTTCTTCCTTGTATTTGAAAATTTATCTTTCACCTTTTTACTTGGAGAGAAAAGTATTTTATTTCCAATCTGATCTATAGTTATAATCCAGTTTACAGGCAAGCCTTAAACTGCAATTTCCACTGTAATTAAACTAGTTTGGAATATAAAGAGCCTTGAAAAAGACATATTCTCCAAAGCCAGTTACAAAAGGACATGATTCCATTTTTTAATGAGATTCCTAAAGTAGTCAAAGTCGTAGGGATAGGATGTAGGAGGGTGGGGGGCTAGGGGCTGGGGGAGGGCAGATGTAGAGTTAGTGTTTCATGGCCCCTGGCTGCACAAAATGTAACACTACTGAACTGTACATTTAGAAATGATGAGCTTAAGTGTGTGATGCAAATACAAATGAAAAAATATATATATATTCTTCATGATGCCGTCAACGACATCACAACCCTGTTGTGACTTTTGGCAACAGCGTACGTACCCCATCAAGGGAGAATTGCTCAGCCACTCCCCTGCGACTAAAAAGAACACGAAGAAGTCGTTACATGGCTGGCACTGAGGTCTCTGTGGGCCTGTGACGGCGGGCGGCGCTGTGCCTTCGAAATTATTGGTGTCCTGGTTGCGACCACTCCAAAGAGGCCAACCAGGCATCTGTCTGAGCTAGAAGCTGCGTTGGGCCAGGGCCTGGGGTTTGTGGGAGCCGCCCCTGCCCACCTGAGGCCCAGGGGAAGCGTCTGATCTCGCAGGAACGTCCCGTGGGAGGGGGAACCCACACGCCAGCTCGTGCGGCGATGGGGCGCTGAGCTTGGGGGAACCGGCGGGAAGGCGTGGGAGGGGCTGTCCGCGGCCACACCAGTGACCCTTTGAGCATCGAATGGAACCGCTGACAGTCGCAGAATATGTGCCAGCCTCCAAGTCCGCACTGGCGTGCAAAAATGCTTCGCTGGGTAGGATCGACTTGGCTTTTCTAACCCCCATCTCTCTCGGTGCCGGGACCTTACGGGGGCGAGGGGCGGGGTCTCCGAGGCGGGGGCGGGGTCCCAGGGGCGGGGGGCGGGTCCTGGAAGAGATCCGCTCTGAGCCCTGGCGCCGTCTCTCGGGCGCCCTCTCCTGGCGCCGCCGTGCCACTTCCCCTGGCTAGGCCTCGGCGCGCGGCCGCCTGGGCCGCTTCCGCCCTCTGCACCTCCAAATCCCCTCTCGGGTTCGGTCCTGCGTCCCCTCGGGTCCGCTCACCGCACTCTCCACGCGGCATCGGGCCGGCTCCCGAGGGGCTGGATCCCGGTCGGTGCGCCCCGGGGACGCCTGGGACCCTTCCTGCCGCCCTGCTGCCCTGCCACGCCCTCGTGGCTTCTGATCCGACGGATTCTTGCGTTTGCCCGTTGTCTGTGCCTCCCGGTTCCACGAAATGTGTGAACTGGGGGTGGCGGGGGTTTCTGCGCTTTTTAAAAGTGGAGGAGTTCGGGTGTTTTGCTGCTCCCTACTCCTCCCTGCACCCAGAAATCTCATTGTCCTTTTTTTTTCTCTCTCTTTTCTAAAAAATTAGTTTTTAAATTGTGGTAAAACACACATAACAGAATTTACCATCATAACCGTTTCTCCGTGTACACTTTAGTGGCGTTAGTACATTAGCACAGTCTTCCTTGTTCTTTTGCTATTGAGATCACGAATCTCATTTGTAGCCCAGTTAAAATTTTAAAACATTTTCACTATCACAAACAGTGGAAATCAGACAAAAGCTTACCCAATATTTATGCAATTAAATTATCAACAAGATGTGTGTATACAGTATGACTCCCTTTAACTGTCCACTCTGGTTCCAGATGAAATTCCAAACAGAAGCCTAGGGAGAAGCCTTTTTAACAGTACTGTTTGCTCAAGCTCAGGTCTCTGTGGTTTTACTGTGTGTATTCATGTTATCTGTTACTGTGTGTGTTCCTTTTGTCTGTTCTGCCTTTTATTCACACTTCAAAGAGAGATATGCTGCCTTGTTTTCATTGTTCTGGAAAGGTTTTTACTGTCTTTGATTCAGGGAGCCAAATGGAAGGTGCCCTTATTTCTCTGGGGAAGTGACCTGTTTGCTCCTCTGTGAGAATGTGAACTTCCACATCTTAGGCGATGCCCCAGGCCATTTTCTGCCTGGTTCATTCAAGCTTTCTTCTCTAAGTCTGGATGTCTGAATCTGATCAGTTGCCTTTTACCTTATAAGTGACATTTCGGGTGAGGTTGTGATTATAAATTCAATTTATCCAGAGGCTCACCTTGGATGGACCGATGCAAATGACTGCTTTCCTCTGAAGCCCGGTGGCCCTTGGGAAGAGGCCCAGCACACCCTTGGCAACTGCCTTTGGTGAAATTCTTCGCTGACTTTGGCCTATGTGCTGGTATTAGGAGGTGAGGCCTTTGGACACTGATTAAATCATAAGGGCAGAACCCTTGTGAATGAGACTGTGCCCTCATAAAAGAAGTCTGAGAGAGACTTTTGCCATGTGAAGATACAGCCAGAAGTCTGAAATTCCAAAGAGGGCCCCCACTTGACCATCCTCATATCCTCATCTTTGACTTCCAGCCCTCAGTGCTGGAAATGAGTGAGTGAAATCAATGTTTGTGTTTCATAAGCTCTTCCAGCCTATGGTATTTTGTCACGGGGGCCTGAACAGACTAAGACAGGAAATTGCTAACGAATAGTTGGGGTGCTGCTGTAACAAATACTTAAAAATGTGGAAGCAGCTTTGGAACCCTGTTGGGAGTAGAGGCTGGAAGAGTTTGGAGGTGAGTGACAAGGACCCAGAAGTTAAAGAGGAGAACCTCAGTCTTCCCAGGGAAGGCCTAAGGGGTCGTGAGCAGAATGTTGGTAAAGGTCATTCTGATAAGGTTGCAGAACAGAAGTGAGGAAGAAAGGCCCTCTTTGTTGGAAAATGGCAAAGAACGTGGCCATCCCGGGTTCATGTTCTTCTAGTGTTTTGTAGAAGCTCGAATGTGTGAGCGTGAAATTGGATGTTTGGTGAAGGTGCAGCTTGCCTTCCTTTGAAAGCTCACTGTCCAATCTGAAAACAGAGAAATGACTTAAATATGGAATGACTAATCCAGAGGGAAACAGAACCTAACATTTTGGAAAATTCTCAGCCTTCCCATAGCGCAAAAAAAATGGGAACACGTGTTCTGCAGAGAGTACTAAAGGTGTGGCTGAGCGAGCATTTGATGAGCAGACTGGCTTGACTGTGGCTACTCCAGCTGGAACTGAAGGGGACGGAGACAGGAAGGAGTGAAGGGAGGCCGTGGGACTTCTCAGAGTTTATGAGATGGGACAGTGGGATGATTCTTTAAGACCCGGGGTGGACCCCAAAGGCTACTTGGAGATCGTCAGCACTGCCTGCTCTAATCCAAGGTGGGGGGATATCGTCTGGGTTTCGTCAGGCCAGATGATCTCTATCCAACTGGTGGGGCAGGCCAGGGACCCAGGCAGAGGGCCTCAGCCCAGGGAATATACCCAGTGCAGCTGTGGGGCTGGGGCCATCCCCGGAGCCCCCAGACTGGCCGAGCCATGGGCACGTGACTGGAGCCCGGAAGAGCTGCGGGCACCCAACCCTGGTCCATTAGAGCTGCTGTGTGGACTGTGCCCAGCTAAGCCCTAGGGACAGGGACCCTGCAGCATGTCTGGAAGGCTGGGCTCCCACTCAGCTGGATCTGGTGAGCAGAGCACTGGGGTCAAGAAGCTGATACTCGAGCCTTTGCGTTTAATGTTTTGCCAGACCTTCTTGACCTGTCGGCTCTTTCTGATGTCTCCCTTTCGAAATGGCAGTGTCCAGCCTCTACCTGTCCTGTGGTTGTATTTTGGAAGCACAGAACTTGCTTCCTTTAGCGGTTTCCAGCTGGAGAGGAGTTTGCCTCAGGACGAATTGGATGTCGAGTCTGACACACAGCTCATTTAGATGCTATTTACATGTGGCTTTGGTAGCTCAGTTGGTAAAGAATCCTCCTGCAATGCAGGAGACCCTGGTTTGATTCCTGGGTCGGGAAGATCTTCTGGAGAAGGGAAAGGCTACCCACTCCGGTATTCTTGGGCTTCCTCTGTAGCTCAGCTGGTAAAGGATCTGCCTGCAATGCGGGAGACCTGGGTTCGATCCCAGGGCTGGGATGATCCCTTGGAGAAGGGAAAGGCTACCCACTCCAGTATTCAGGCCTGAAGAATACATGGACTGTATAGTCCATGGGGTTACAAAGAGTTGGACATGACTGAGTGACTTTCACTTCACTTCACTTTTGGACTGTAGACTTTTGAGTCAGTGCTGGGACCAGTTAAGACTTTGGGAGCTGTCAGGATGAAATAAATAATATTTTGCATATGAGAAGGATATGTCTTTAGGCAGGGGTCCAAGGTCAGAAGGGTAAGAGAGATATAAATGAATAAAAGTCAAGGTTAATACACTATCAAAAGACCAATTTCTCTATCAAAAGACAGTTGTGGACTTTTGAATCCATATGGGATCCAGTGAATCTGCACCTGGTTCTATAGTTATCATCTTCGGGTTTTCTGGAACATTTTCTCCATGGTAGTACTTCCTGTTCACATGGTGACATCAGGGAAATCTAACGTGATCCTGATGTCAATGGGCTGTGAAGTACAATCTGCACAGGCGTAACCTCTTAAATTGAGAACGAGAGAAAGAGTGAGAAGAAAAGGTTTCAGTGTGTGACTATTAGCAAAAGGGACACTAAGGATAATCACCCCAAATGCCAGGACAGATCATGACAACTGGTTCTTCCTCATCAATTTCACTTGTTCCCTGATCGTTTCTGATAATTACATCTTGCTCATGGGTCTTTGGCCAGCAGCCCACCTCAGGAAGTCATCTGCTTCTGGTCAGGGTTGATCCTAGCAGTCTTGAGGTTTTGTCCCCTCCCACTTGACATGGGTTCTTCACATGGTTTCTGGTTGTTCTCAGGAGTTTACATACATTGGATGATTTGGGCTGGATCTCAGGTGTTATCTGCTCTCTAGTGTTGCTTACCAAGCCACCCTGAAATCACAGTGATTTGTTATTTCTGAGTCGATGTATTGGCTGAGCTCTGGGGGGTGTTCTTTCGTCCACATGGTACTGGTTGGGGTCCCTCTTGTGACTTGATTCAGCTGGGTGCATAGCCAAGGAGGCCCAAGCATTCTAGATGGCCTCAGTCCCATGTCTGGCAGTTGGTGCTGGCTGAGCTGGGTTTTATTATTCTCTTCCACGTGGCATCTCATCCTCCAGGGTCTTTCTCTCTGTGGGGTCTCTCAAGCAAAATAGCCCAAACTTTTTTTCCCCATGGGACTGGATTCCAAGAGGGTAAGTACATAAACTGCGAAGCCTCTTCTACTTAGGCCCAGAAGCCACCCCGTATCACTTCTGCCACAGTCTTTTAGTCAAAGAAAGTAGCAGGGCCAGGCCTGGTCAGGAGAAGGGGAAAGAGACTCTGTCTCTTGTTGGGAGTAGGAGTGGTCCAGGTGTATTGCAGGAGGATATGCAGAATGGGAGCCACTGCAGGGGTCATCTCTGCCCATCCACTGAGAAGTGCTGCCCGTGCCCGCATCTGAGAGAAAACCCAAGACCCAGGAAGACACTATTCAAAGTTGACCAGGATACCCAACATGATACTGTCTTGTGGGGCCATGTGTTTCCAGCCACCTTGGGCCTGACAATCTATTTTGTGTATCCCTAAGACTGTTAATAAGCAAAGGGATTTTAAACCTTGGAATATGCTCCATGGGCTTCCCAGGTGGCACTAATGGTAAAGAACCCACCTGCCCGTGCAGGAGACAGAAGAGACATGGGTTTGATCCCTGGGTCGGGAAGATGCCCTGGAGAAGGGAATGGCAACCCACTCCAGTATTCTTGCCTGGGAAATCCCATGGACAGAGGAGCCTGGCGGGCTACAGCTCATGGGGGTCCCAAAAAAGTGGGACATGACTGAGCAACTTAGCATAGCATGATCTCTCAGCAGGTATAAAAGTCATTGTGCTTGGAGAAGGAAATGGCAACCCACTCCAGTATTCTTGCCTGGAAAATTCCATGGATGGAGGAGCCTGGTAGGCTATGGTCCATGGGGTGGCAAAGAGTCAGACACGACTGAGCCACTTCACTTCACTTCACCACACACTGGGCTTCCCAGGTGGCTTAGTAGTAAAGAATCCACCTGCCAGTGTGGAAGACACAGGGTTCAATGCCTGGGTCAGGAAGATGAACCTGGAGAAGGAAATGGCAACCCACTCCAGTATTCTTGCCTGGAGAATCCCATGGACGGAGGAGCCTGGTAGGCTGCAGTCCACGGGGTCGCAAAGAGTCGGACACAACTGAGGGACTTCACTTTCTTTACCATCTGAGCCACCAGGGAATTCTTCAGCAGTTAAGGGATACACAAAACAATCAGACATAAAATATGACATCAAAAACAGTACTCATGAGGGGAGGTGAGTACAAACGCAGGGTCTTTAAAATGCATTTGAAATTAAGAGATCAGCAACTTAGGGGCTTCCCTGGTGGCTCAGCTGGTAAAGAATCTGCCTGCAATTAAGGAGACCTGGGTTTGATCCCTGGGTTGGGAAGATCCCCTGGAGAAGGGAAGAACTACCCATTCCAGTATTCTGGCCTGGAGAATCTCACAGGATTCTGTATAGTCCACGGGGTCACAAAGAGTTGGACACGACTGAGTGACTTTCACTTTTTTAGGGCTTCCCTGATATATGTATGTGATAGAACAACAACATATATATATATATATATATATATATATATATATATATTGTTGTACAAAAACCTCATGGTAACTGCAAAACAAAAATCTATAATAGATATACACACAAAAAAGATGAATCCAAACACATCACTAAAGATAGATAGCTATCAAATCACAAGAGAACAAAAGAAGAGGCAAAAAAGACCTACAAAAACAAATTCAAAGCAATTAACAAAATGGCCATAGGAACATACATATGGTGCATTCTGATCAGGCTTCATTTCTCCTGACCACCCCCCCCCCACCTCCCGCTTTATTCACATGTGCTGTATGGTGGGTCACTAAGCCAGGCAAAGGGGCAAACCTTGCTGTTTTCCAAACCCTGTCAGAGGAGACTGGTCAACTGCTGAATAAGAGCGCAGCAGGCACCCTAGAACCAGAAATGCCCATGGCCTTGACAGTGTAGCCAGAGTCACAATATTTGATAACAACACACAGGTGAAAGTAACACGATAACCAGTAAGAATTTTAGCTCCTCAGTGAAGGACGGTCCTTTGCTACTTGTTCTGTTTGCTTGTTTCTTTTCTTATAATTGGCCTCAGTTCTGAAATAACCATACCCAGGGGTGGCAGGACAGCACCTCTGCTAGCAGAATTTTGAGCTCTCAATGCCTAGTATGGTGATGCAAAAAACTCCACTCTCTAGGTACAATACCTGTGCTGAAAAGATATTGATTACTTAAAGACCCTTTCTCCTCTGTGTGCTCAGGCCTCTCTACTGTATTATACATAAGCTTTTAAAACATTTACTGACTTATTACACTTTATATGTATTATGCAAATTGACACAAACAGTGACAGTGAAAGATGTTCCAGTGGCAATGTTCTTTAAAGTGTTAAGATTTTAAGGTTTTGAATATAATGAAAACCACCAGGCCGAACACAAAACAATGTTTATATTACAGTAATTTTCTGAATTTGAGTGTCATGAAGGGCAGTTTTGTTTATACACAGACAAGAATGTATCAGCAAGAAGTGATCATGTCCTTCTGTATTCTCTGTCTCTATGAATTTTAATTCCTTTGGAGATTGTCCAGGTAAAGATTACTTGCTAATTACCTCAATTTATTATTCATCCAAGGTCTCAAAGTCAATGGATTAGGGAATCTTAGAAATTATAGTGGGTCAAGATAGAAGAAAACTATGCTCACAGTTCATGAATGAGAATCACTCACTGTACAATATGGAGTAGCTTTGTAGGGTTACACAATTACTGCTATTGTTGGAAATTTAAAAAGATCAGTTGTAAAAAAAAAAACACATTAGTTTAACTCATGTGTTTACATTTACATAACCATAGCTATTTAGTCTAATAAGTCCTAATATATCTGATCTATAAGATAACTCTCAGGAGTTTAGGAAGTTACATTTAATAGTTTCTTGTAAAAAATTAATAAATACATCTCAAATCTTGCAAAAATCCAACATAGTATTTTCATGGTATTTTATATTCTGATAAAATTAGGGAGAAGACAGAGCTATCTTCTAAATGAAAATTAAAAAAACAATTTATTCAAGGATTTACTTTGCATAGAAATATTGAAGGAGCTAGGAGTTTCAGACTATTCCCTCGGATTTACTTTATCAAGTGGAGTACAAGTAAGGTCACGACTTGATATGTGGGTCCAAACATTTTAATCAGAAGATTAAACCAGGGTTGTGTCATTTAGAGATGAATGCAGTGACTGGGGCCTTTGCAATCTGAGGCCACCCAGTTAAATGGCCTTAGAATCCCATGACTGGTGGGAACTTGAGAGGACTCCCAAGTGTTGGAGCCTGGTCATTGTCCCTGGAGGTGTGTGGAGCAGGCAAACCTCTTGGATTTCCCATTCCGATTTGGCTCGAAGGTCACTGCCCTGTTTATCTCTCTTATGTTGTTAAAGCCCTTGACATATTGGTAAGTGTGTTTAATACAGAAGGGGTTCCTGAAGCTTCTTGGTCTCTGTTAACATTTGGCCTGATAGCAATATGTGTTTCCTTTCCCTTATCCTGTAACTTAGCAACCAGGATATTTCAACAATTACAGAAAAAAAAAATCCAGTTTTCCATTTTCTCTCCTCCAAAAACTTTTTTAGAGAGAGAAAGTGCATATTGAGGAAACCCTACTGCTTAGACTTTTACTATAAGAGCCTAGTCAGTTTTACATGGTTAGGTATAGATTTTGACAACTTATTAGAATATAATAACCTCAAATTCTATGATCTTATTGATTAATGTTTCTCTTTTCCTTTTGGAGCATTTAGAAATTATCTTTGTGCACAGAAAAAAACATGATGTGGTGTGGTGCCCACAAGATCAACTTCTTGAATTCACTTAAGGATCTGAATAGGTTTATCGACCAGAAATGCCAACAAATTACACACTTCAAACAGTTGGCTACTACCACAAAACAACAAAAACCCGCAAAATTCTGTTGTTGTATGATCACTTCAACTTGAGGGAACGATGTTATCTTTTTCTCACTTCATTTTGGCTGCACACTCTGATCGCATCTTTATAGGACAGTAATTGTGAAAACACGATTTTCTTTTGAGGGAATAGAATAAGTAAAGCTGTCTTCCTGCCAGCCTGCTTGATGGCAATGCCGGACTGTAGATGATTTAGAACAGTCTCTTTCCGTTTCACTGGTCCTTGTTGGGAAAGCCATCTTAGGAGCTTCCTCTGAGGTTTTTGCTCAGAGGCCCAGCTCTTGGAGGTGAGCTGTGGTGTGCATGTGGCCCGGACCCTGCCAGCGCTCCAAGCCAGCCCACAGTTTCTTCTGTGTCCTCACCTCGAGGGAGCAGGACTTTTACATCCTTGTGGGTGTGGAAGCTTCCACTTCCAAAGATTTGTGTCCTGAGACTCTTTGAGCCCAACCAGAACAGGGGTTCTCTGGGGTTTTGAGAACCTCAGTGTCTTTGCTTGTTCATTTCCTCTGGAAGCGGTTAGCTTTCACAGGAAACTCCTCCTACTGGTATACATACGGAAGAGAAAGCCGCGTCCTAACCCAGGAGAAGTATCTTCTTGAACTCTCTGGTGGGCTGGAGACTGTCCAGAAGTACTCCAATGAGGACAGGAGTCCCCCCTACTGCAACTGTGCCCCAAATAGGGGTCTTGATTGGATGCATAGGAGCTCAGACACTCCTGGGTGTGAGTTGGCAGGCAAAGGGGACCTCCCATGTGAAGGTTCCAACCTCACGCTGGCCCCCAAAGCTCCTCCCACCCTCCCGTCTTGGTGTCTTTTCCTGATATTCCTCTGCTTCTTCAGAGGGGAAGAAAGACAGAAAACCCACAAGAAGATACCATGACTCACGCACCAGGTGAACGAGAATGAACAATCCCAGCTCTGACAGTAGTGCCAAGTGGGAAAGGGACGCCAAGTGTCAGGAACGCTCGGGCACTGCTGCTGGGACCGTAACTTGGTGCAGGTGTCTCCCTTGGGTGACTGTTCCCAATGGAGAGACATGCTGGGCACAGACTCCAAGATGAACTTTCACAGAACGT
The DNA here is from genome assembly GCF_019320065.1 of Cervus canadensis. Classification (NCBI taxonomy): domain Eukaryota; kingdom Metazoa; phylum Chordata; class Mammalia; order Artiodactyla; family Cervidae; genus Cervus; species Cervus canadensis. Next base: position 142,881,369 of record NC_057419.1, on the reverse strand, counting down.
TTGCCTCTTTGTCACGAGCAAAAACTGGAAAGCATGTAAGTGCCCATCAGCAGTAGAACAGAGAAATCAACTGTGCTGTATTCAGACATTGAAAGATCATATTGGAATGACAATTATTTAAGCATAGTTGGGTTGAATAACACGGGTGAATCGCATAAACAGTACGGCGAGTGAAAGAAGAGACACACAAACTAACATATACTGCGTTATTCCATCCACATAAAGTCCCAAAATAGGCCAAGGGAAACTCTTGTTTGGCAAGCTTCTTTAGCAGGCAACAGTCTAAAGAAGAATGAGGACGTGATGATTGCAAAAATGCAGACAAGATGTGGAAAGAGGGCTGACTGAGCTGCCAAGTGCTGACCCAGGTGTTCACTGCAGAATTGCTCTTTACAGTGTAAAACATATTTCCTGTGCTTTATTTCAAGTAGCTTTATTGAAGTATAACTTACATATGAAAAGCATATTGTTTAAAGTGACAACATGGTACATTTTGGCACATATATACACCTGGGAAAGCACCACAATCAAGATGAGTGTAGCCATCACTCCAGAAAGTTCCTTGTACCCCCTCTAAATCCCTTCCCTGCAGCACTCCAATCCCCTCTGCTTTCTATCACTATATGATTGTTCTCTGCATTTTCTAGAGTTTTATTAATATATCAATGGACTCACAATATAGACTTTTTTTTTTCTCTTGGCTTCTTTCACTCAGCACAATTACTTGGAGGTTCACCCAGGTGGCTGCATCTTTCAGTATTTCCTTCCTCTTTGTTGTTGAGCAGGATTCCCTTGTGTGACAGACCACAGTTGGCTCCTCATTCATACTCTGAAGGACATTTGAGATGTTTCCAGTTGGAACTGTTACAGTAAAGCCGCTCTGAACATAAAAATGCACAGAGTTTAATTTCAAGTTGAGAGAGCAGACTGCACGTCTGTATCTAATTCTGCCCTTCAGTAAACTACAGTCCAGAGACTTTTGAGAGAGAAAAAAAACATGAATCTCCACGAAACTGGAGGGCAGAGGCTAAGGCTCCAGCAATAACATTTTGTGAGCTGAGAAAACATGTGGGTGACAATACAGTATATTAACACATATATATGGAATTTAGAAAGATGGTAATGATGACCCTATATGTAAGACAGCTAAAGAGACACAGATGTAAAGAATAGACTTTTGGACTGTGGGGAAAGGCGAGGGTGGGATGATTTGAGAGAATAGCACTGAAACATGTATATTATCATCTGTGAAACAGATTGCCAGTCCGGGTTTGATGCATGAGACAGGGCACTTAGGACTGGTGCACTGGGATGACCCTGAGGGATGGGATGGGGAGCGAGGTGGGAGGGAGGGTCAGGATGGGGAACACATGTACACCCATAGCTGATTCATGTGAATGAATGGCAAAAAGCACTACAATATTGTAAAGTAACTAGCCTCCAATTAAAATAAAGAAAGAAAGAAAAAAAAAAAAACATGTGGGTGAGTGGAAACTAACTTAGCCAACAACAAAAGTCAGAGAATCAAGCAAGGGGTCAACAGGTTGTGAAATTCTACCTGGACAGGGAGAGATTCTTTTTCCTCTGTACCCAGATTGGGGCCCCTAGGCAGGGTTTACAAGTGTCTTCTCTGGGGAATCCAGATGGGACTGACCTTCCAATCACTCTCCCAGAATTGCAGGACAAGAACTGCCAAATTGAGAAGGCCTCACCAAGACTAGCCAAATCAACACCCCCGATGCTTTATTCAGAGCACTGAGGACAAAGGGAAGAGTCAACAAATTTACAGAGAGAAGGGCCAGAAGTCACGAGAAAGACTCAAGATTCAGAAGGGCAACCCTTGAAACCAGAGCTAAGGCACAAATTCCTCTAGATGCCGGAGTAGAATCATTTCCAACCTCAAACTGTGTAAGTAGCCCAATAGGCAGGATAGAGACATCATCAGATAGCGAGTTCTCATAAATGTCCCTCCTGCCTACTCCTCTCAGGGACCTGAAGGTCAACCCAACAGAGGAAGGCGAGAGCTACAGGGAACCAAAGCGCTGATGGGGGAGGAACCCCTGGAGGAGGGTCAGGCCTAACTCCAGGTCCCAGGGCTGGAGGCAGCCAGCCTGGATGGGAAAAAAAAATGTTAAAGATAGCCACGTGCGGTCCTGGGTCTCCACCCCAGCCCTGCCAGATGCCCAACCAGGGAGCCCTGTTTCCCAGTAGTTGCTCATGACTGTGCCTACTGGCATCTCCGAAAGGGAGCTCCCTGAGAAGCAGAGGCCAGACCACAGCTCTGTCCAGCTTCCCATCTCTGGGGAGTCTGGACCCTTCCGTGATGACATGACAAAGATGCTATTTCCTTCCTGCTTCAGATAACAAAGGCAATAGACAAGCAGGTGTGTCTTGGGAGTTTCTCTGTTGGGACAACTGATGTTCGAATGCCAAGGGTGGGTGCAGAACAAGGTGCAGCCTTGCCCCTGTGGCGCATACCTTTGGGTGGGGGGGATGAAACTCAGCACGTCTCTCAATCCTGTAAAGTTGGGGAGAGATGGTACCTGGAGTAGGTGCAGAGCTCAGGTGTGGAGCGGGACGGTATAGCACAGAAGTGGCAATTATAGGAGCTGTGGGTGGGGAGGACTTCTCCAAGCCCAGGACACTCAAGTGATTGCTTCCAATTTCCTTTGAAGCATACTCTGGGATCACTTTTTGTCAATTTCTCCTTGGAACCAGGAAAATATGTCTTCCGGTAGTATACTCTGTTAGGTCCATACCTATGTCATGGAAGAGAGTTTTAGCTGACTATGTGCTATTGTAAATATTTATAATGTTTCTGTAAATTATGGGGCTTTGACATTCTGGCTGGGGAAACATGGCCCTTCCCTGGGCCATCCAATTTCCTGAGATAGCGAAGGGTCCAGGCAGGTGTATGTCTTAGATGTGCAAACCAATTTAGTGCCAGGCCTCCTGCATCTGTTTCGACAGCCTGGGAGGCAATATTCCTCCACCCTCATCATCCCAAAGCCAGCTGCTAGACTGCTAGCCAGCAACTAGAGACCCCCACCCCCAGCCCAAAGCTCGCCAAGACTAGCCAAAGCAGCCATCCGTCATCACCCTGTTCACAGCTATTTATCCTGTCCTGCCTTGCCCTCAGAGACCCCAATAACAACCTTAACCTACAGCTTCTCCTGACTCCTGACCACCCTGGGGCTTCCCCATGTGGCCCCACAGGTCAAGCGTCCTGTCTCTAGGACCCGAGAAGGGAAGGCACTTTATTTTCCTGGGGCCCTGTCCCCTGTTGCTGCCTGGGCCCACTGTATCAACCTTTAAGACTATGAAACACCAACTCAAAGCCTTTTCTCTGTCTCGCCCCAAGAAAAACGCTGCTATATTCCTGCCCATTTCTTCTTCAAGCATTTTCAGCAAATTGTGCTTTCTCTGCTTCAGTGAAAAGAAAGAAAGTAAAGTCGCTCAGTTGTGTCCAACTCTTTGCAACCCCATGGACTGTAGCTCAAGTGGAGCCCAAGGCTCTTCCGTCCATGAATTTTCAAGGCAAGAGTACTGGAGAGGGTTGCCATTTCCTTCTCCAGGGGATCTTTCCAACTCAGGGATCAAACCTGGGTCTCCCACATTGCGGGCAGGCGCTTTACCAGCTGAGCCACCAGGGAATCCCAGGGAATCATCAGTCACCAAGGAAACTGCTTCAGTGAAGGGCTGCTCATAAAGATTCTTCACAGTGACTTCTTGTTGGCAAAGTACTCTCCTCATTGACATGAAATGGTACTTTTTGGGTCCCACTTCATATTCTCTGAATTCTCCTTTGTCAGACACCAATGTTGCTTTTTCTATTAATTTATGAAGGGGGCAGCTGAGAGTGCACACTTCTCTGAAGAGTACAGCCAAAGCACACGCTGTTTAAATGAACTGGTACATCTAAGAGGCAAACTGGCTAGGAGCGGTAAGCCCACGGGGTGGAGGGGCACCAGGGTCATCTTTGCAACTGCTTCAGGTGTAATCAGCCCATTCTGGAAATGAGCGATTATCTGAAAGGAAACACTCTGTAGAAGGATGGTGAGCATGAAGTCCATGAAGATCAGGAGCTGTTGCACCAAATGCAACATCCGTGTCTGGAAGGGTGACTTTACGGAAATACTAATTCAGAAAAAGAAATCTGGGTTAGAGGGAGAAGAGATGGGAGAAATTTCCAGTGGACTGACTTCCTTATCTTTCAAAAAGAGCTATAGCACAATGTTGTTCAATCAAGTAGTAAATGTTCGACTATATTGTTTAATTATTATTTGACTATATTGTTTGATGATAATTATCTAATTATTATTATTGAAGACCCAGATTCCCCCACAGTCAGTCCCTCCCATCAGGAAGCTTCCACAAGCCTCTTATCCTTCTCCATCAGACGGCAGACAGAATGAAAATCACACTCACAGAAAACTAACCAAGCTGATCACATGGATCACAGCCTTGTCTAACTCAATGAAACTATGAGCCATGCCGTGTAGACGGGTCATGGTGGAGAGTCCTGACAAAACTGGAGTCCTGGTCCACTGGAGAAGGGAATGGCAAACCACTTCAGTATTCTTGTCTTGAGAACCCCATGAACAGTATGAAAAGGCAAAAAGATAAGACACTGAAAGATGAACTTCCCAGGTTGGTAGGTGCCCAATATATTACTGGAGATCAGTGGAGAAATAAACCCAGAAAGAATGAAGAGACAGAGCCAAAGTGAAAACAACGCCCAGTTGTGAATGTGACTGGTGATGGAAGTAAAGTTTGATGCTGTAAAGAACAATGTTGCATAGGAACCTGGGATGTTAGGTCCATAAATCAAAGTAAATTGGAAGTGGTCAAACAGGAGATGGCAAGAGTGAACACTGACATTTTAGGAATCAGTGAACTAAAATGGACCAGGATGGGCAAATCTAAGGGCAAGAATCCCTTAGAAGAAATGGAGTAGCCCTGATAGTCAACAAGAGTCTGAAATGCAGTACTTAGGTGCAATCTCAAAAGTGACAGAATGATCTCTGGTCATTTCCAAGCCAAACTACTCACTAGCACAGTAATCCAAGTCAATGCCCCAACCACTAATGCCAAAGAAGCTGAAGTTCAATGGTTCTGTGAAGACCTACAAGACCTTCAAGAACTAACACCCCAAAAAGATGTCCTTTTCATCATGGGAGACTAGAATGCAAAAGTAAGAAGTCAAGAGATACCTGGAGCAACAGGCAAGTTTAGCCTTGGAGTATGGAATGAAGCAAGGCAAAGGCTAACAGAGTTTTGCCAAGAGAATGCACTGGTCATAGCAAACACGCTCTTTCAAAAACACAAGAGATGACTCTACACATGGACGTCACCAGATGGACAATACCAAAGTCAGGTTGATTGTATTCTTTGCAGCTGAAGATGGAGAAGCTCTATACAGTCAGCAAAAACAAGACCAGGAGCTGACTGTGCCTCAGATCATGAACTCCTTATTGCCAAATTCAGGCTTAAATTGAAGAAAGTAGGGAAAACCACTAGACCATTCAGGTATGACCTAAATCAAATCCCTTATGATTATTACAGTGTAAGTGACAAACAGATTCAAGGCATTAGATCTGATAGACAGAGTGCCTGAAGAACTATGGGTGGAGGTTTGTGACATTGTACAGGAGGCAGTGATCAAGACCATCCCCAAGAAAAAGAAATGCAAAAAGGCAAAATGGTTGTCTGAGGAGGCCTTACAAAAAGCTAAGAAAAGAAGAGAAGTGAAAGGCAAAGGAGAAAAGGGAAGATATATCCATCTGAATGCAGAGTTCCAAAGAACAGCAAGGAAAGATAAGACAGGCTTCCTAAGTGATCAATGCAAAGGAATAGAGGAAAACAACAGAATGGGAAAGACTAGAGATTTCTTCAAGAAAATTAGAGATACCAAGGGAACATTTCATGTAAATATGGGTGCAACAAAGGACAGAAACAGTATGGACCTAACAGAAGCAGAATAGATTAAGAAGAGTTGGCAAGAACACACAGAAGAACTATACAAAAAAGATCTTAATGACCCAGATAACCATGATGGTGTGACCACTCATCTAGAGCCAGACATCCTGGAGTCAAGTGGGCCTTGGGAAGCATCACTACAAACAAAGCTAGTGGGTGATGGAATTCTAGCTGAGCTATTTCAAATCCTAAAAGATGATGGTGTGAAAGTGCTGCACTCAATATGCCAGCAAATTTGGAATACTCAGCAGTGGCCTTGGGGCTGAGAAAGGTCAGTTTTCACTCCAATCCCAAAGAAAGGTGATGCCAAAGAATGTTCAAACTACTGTACAATTGCACTCATCTCACACATTAGCAAAGTAATGTTCTAAATTCTCCAAGCTAAGCTTCAACAGTATGTGAACTGTGAAATTCCAGATGTTCAAGCTGGATTTAGAAAAGGCAGAGGAACCAGAGATCGAATTGCCAACATTCGTTGGATCATAGAAAAAGCAAGAGAATTCCAGAAAAACATCTATTTCTGCTTCATTGACTACGCCAAAGCCTTTGACTGTGTTGATCACATCTAACTGTGGAAAATTCTTCAAGAGATAGGAATACCAGACCGCCTGACCTGCCTCCTGAGAAATTTGTATGCAGGTCAAGAAGCAACAGTTAGAACTGGACATGGAACAATGGACCGGTTCCATATTGGGAAAGGAGTACATCAAGGCTGTACATTGTCACCCTGCTTATTTAACTTATATGTAGAGTACGTCATTAGAAATGCCAGGCTGGATGAAGCACAAGCTGGAATCAAGATTGAGAGGAGAAACATCAATAGCCTCAGATATGCTGATGACACCACCCTTATGGCAGAAAGTGAAGAAGAACTAAAGAGCCTCTTGATGAAAGTGAAAGAGGAGAGTGAAAAAACTTGCTTAAAACTCAGCATTCAAAAAACGATGATCATGGCATCCGGTCCCATCACTTCATGGCAAATAGATGGGGAAACAATGGAAACAGTGACAGACTTTCTTTTCTTGGGCTCCAAAATGACTGCAGATGGTGACTGTAGCCATGAAATTAAAAGACACTTGGTCCTTGGAAGAAAAGCTGTGACCAACCTAGACAGCATGTTAAACAGCTACAGGACTGCCCCAGGCCTTTTTGGCCACATATCATGCCTCATCTCTGCCTTGCCCTTCTGGGGCAGGCCTCACTGCCTCCCTCTCCCAGGCTCTGGGCTCAGTGGGCTTCCAGCTAGGATGGATGGCAGGAGGCCTGAGCAGAGCCTAGAGGGTGGGAGGGACTGAGTAGAGGGGTACTGCCTGTCTTCCTCTCTGCCCCCAGGGCACCTGCTGCAGCTCCTACCGAGGCCCTCCCGGATTCCAGATCTCTTGCGTTCTTCCAGTGACTTCATGCCTCACTTCTTCCCATCTACTTCCCAGTGGTCCTAGGTGCCCCTTTCCTGGCATTCAATGCCCTCAACCAGAGTGGTTTCTGGGAGGACCCCAACGGATAGACTAGCCATTAGCCAATAGATAGGAGACCACAGTAAGGAACAGCCCCTGCTGGGTGTCATGTTCGAGCAGAGTGACAGATGAAACAGTGACCAAATATGAAGCTGAAACTCCAATAAAACAGAAAAGAAAGTAATCCAAAACACATGTTTGGCATAGAACGTTAGTAACAAAAATGGAAAAGAAAAGAAAGAAAAAGCCTACCTTTAGAATTTAAAAGGACTTGCTTTAAATATCATCTTTGGTAAAAAAAAAAAAATTCACAGGAAAACTTGTAGAATATTTGTATGTAGTAGAAATTGTAGAAAATTGTAGAAAACAGGGATGATGAGAACAGAAAGTACTGAGTTGGAACACAGAGAAATCAGAGAACTAATAAATGAATCTCTAAACTGGTTTTCTGAGAACCCAAAAACAAGACCAAAAGATAGAACAGTAGTCAACCTAAGCAAGGGAAAAAACAAAGGTAAAAACCTAAACTAGAGGGACTTTCCTGGTGGTCCAGTGGTTAAGACTTCACCTTCCAATGCAGGAGGTGCAGGCAGGTACCATCCCTGGTTGGGGACCTAAGATCCACATGCCTTGTGGCCAAAAAAATAAATAAATAAAATAAACCCAAAGACAGAAGAAATATTGTAAAAAATTCAGCACAGACTAAAAACAAAAAAGAAAACCTAAACTAGGAAATAACAACACATACTGATGAAGTCTCTAATCTCCCAAGGCCTCACAGAAGTGGCTATAAGCCAGCCAAGGGCCACAAGAACCTTGTGATTGAGACAATGGACAAAGTAGTTATATCAGAGGAACCCTTAACCACAGAGAAACTTCTAAAGAGACTCCCAGAGCCTGATTGAGCTACCACCACCATTTCACATGTCACCTTCAGCTGGTCCAAGCAGATTAGAGAGGCTGAGGCCTATCAGAAGCCTCTGAAGGATCGGCCTGAAGTTTTCTTTGGGTAGAACTAGGTCACAGGTCACCGCAATTGCTCGCAGCAGGATTTCTTTATGAATCACACAAGAGTGGAATTCAGAATCTAAGCAGAGTTCGGCTGACAAAGCAGAAAGAGGATCTGCCCTGACTGTGTCTGGGTCTTCTCAAGGGTCTTCTCAGTCCCGTTGATATTTTGCCTCTTTCAGCACGAAAGCTGCACTCTTTTCCTCATTGTCATTTCCATGTGTGTTTGGGTAGCTGGTATGGCAAGTCTTCCTTTGAGTCAATATTTTCTTTACTCATTGTGTGCCTTTATTCTGATGAACCTTAGAATCATATTGTCATGTTCCATGACTCTCAGGTAGGAAAAAAATGGATAGGATTTCTTTGTTGTTGTTCAGTTGCCAAGCTGTGTGCGACTCTTCAAGACCCCATGGACTGCAGCACGCCAGGCTTCCCTGTCCCTCACCATCTCCTGAAGTTTGCCCAAGTTCGTGTCCATTGACTTGATGATGCCATTCATTCATCTCACCCTCTGTCACCTTCTCCTCTTTCTGCCTTCAATCTTTCCCAGCATTGTGGTCTTTTCCAATGAATTGGATGTTCATATCAGATGGCCAAAGTATAGGAGCTTTAGTTTCAGCATCAGTCCTTCCAATGAATATTCAGTGTTGATTTCCTGTAGGATTGACTGGTTTGATATCCTTGCGGTTCAAGGGACTCTCAACAGTCTTCTCCAGCACCACAGTCCGAAAGCATTAATTCTTTGGTGCTCTGCTTTCTTTGTTGTCCAGTTCTCACATCCGTACATGACTACTGGAAAGACCATAGCCTTGACTTAATGGATGTTTGTTGGCAAAGTGATGTCTTTGCCAACTGTCTAGGTTTAACACCCTGTCTAGGTTTGAAATAGGAGACTGAAAAGGCTGGCTTAAAACTCAGCATTCAAAAAATGAAGATCATGGCATCCGGTCCTGTCACTTCATGGCAAATAGATGGGGAAACAGGAAACAGTGACAGACTTTATTTTCTTGGGCTCAAAAATCACTGCAGATGGTGACTTCAGTCATGAAATTAAAGGACAATTGCTCCTTGGAAGAAAAGCTATGACCAACCTAGACAGCACATTAAAAAGCAGAGACTTACCTGGCCAGCAAAGTTCCATCTAGTCAAAGCTATGGTTTTTCCAGTAGTCATGTATGGATGTAAGAGTTGGACCATAAAGAAAGCTGAGCGCTGAAGAATTGATGCTTTTGAACTGTGGTGTTGGAGAAGACTCTTGAGAGTCCCTTGGACTGCAAGGAGATCAAACCAGTCCATCCTAAAGGAAATCAGTCCTGGATATTCATTGGAAGGACTGTTGCTGAAGCTGAAACGCCAATACTTTGGCCACCTGATGCAAAGAACTGACTCCTTGGAAAAGACCTTGATGCTGGTCGAAGGCGGGAGGAGAAGGGGACAACAGAGGATGAGATGGTTGGATATCATCACCAACTTGATGGACATGAGTTTGAGCAAGCTCCGGGAGTTGGTGATGGACAGGGAAGCCTGGCGTGCTGCAGTCCATGGGGTCACAAAGAGTCGGATGTGACTGAGCGACTGAACTGAACTGAATTGAACTAGGTTTGTCAAAGTTTTCCTGCCAAGAAGCAATCGTCTTCTAATTTCTTGGCTGCAGTCACCATCTGCAGTGATTTTAGAGCCCAAGAAGAGGAAATTTGTTACTAGTTCCACCTTTTCCCCTTCTATTTGTGATGAAGTAATATGGCTGGATGCCGTGATTTTAGCTTTTTTTTTTTTTTTTAATATTGAATTTTAAGCCAGGTTTTTCATTCTCCTCCTTCACCCTCATCAAGAGGCTCTTTAGTTCCTCTTCACTTTCTGCCATTATAGTGGTATCATCCACATATCTGAGGTTGTAGATATTCCTCCCGGAAATCTTGATTCTAGCTGGTTACTCATCCAGACTGGCATTTCACATGATGTGCTGTGCATATAAGTTAAACAAACAGGTTGACAGTAAACAGTCTTGTTGTACTCCTTTCTCAATCCTGAACCAGTCAGTTGTTCCATACAGGGTTCTAACTGTTGCTTCTTGATCCACATACAGGTTTCTCAGGAGACAGGTAAGATGGTCTGGTATTCCCATCTCTTTAAGAGCTTTCCACAGTTTGTTATGATCCACACAGTCACAGGCTTTAGTGTAGTCTGCAGATGGTGACTTCAGCCATGAAGTTAAAAGACACTTGCTACTTGGAAGAAAAGCTATGACCTCCTCCTCCACCTCCTCCTCCTCCTCCTCCACATCCTCCTCCTCTTCCACCTCTTCCTTCTCCTCCTCACCCCAAATGAACTGTGCCTCCATAAGGCCCTCGTCCTCTCTTGGATCCTGAAAGACTTGCTCAGGCTGGTGGAGCTCATGCATCCCTTGCATGATGACCGGGGTAGAAGTGCAGACAGGAGTGAGGAAGGGGGACAGATGGGGACCCCGAGCCTGCGGCAGAGGGGGGTTGTAGTCAATGAAACAGAGTTAGATGTTTTTCTGGAATTCCCTTGCTTTCTCTATGATCCAGCAGATGTTGGCAATCTGGTTTCTAGTTGTTCTGAGGTTTCTAAACCCAGCTTGAACATCTGGAAGTTCTCGGTTCACGAAATGCTGAAGCCTAGCTTGGAGGATTTTGAGCATAACCTCACTAGCATGGGAGATGAGTGCAATTGTCCAGTTGTTGGAACATTCTTTAGTACTGCCCGTTTTGAGAAGTGGGATGAGGATTGACCTTTTCGAGACCTGTGTCCACTGCTGGGTTTTCCAGATTCGCTGACATATTAAGTGCAGCACTTTCACAGCATCAAACTTTCAGGACTTGAAATAGCTCTGCTGGAATTCCATCACCTCTGCTAGCTTTATTGACAGCAGTGCTTCCTAAGGCCCACTTGACTTCACACTCCAGAATGTCTGGCTCTGAGTGAGGGACTATATCATCGTGGTTATCTGGGTCATTAAGATCTTTTTTCACAGTTCTTCTGTGTATTTTTGCCATCTCTTCTGATCTCTTCTGCTTCTACTAGTTCTTTACCATTTCTGTCCTTTATTGTGCCCACCTTTGGGTGAAATGTTCCTTTGATATATCCAATTTTCTTGAAGAGGTCTCTAGTCTTACCCTTTCTGCTGTTTTCCTCTATTTCTTTGCATTGTTCATTGAAGAAGGCCTTCTTGTCTCTCCTTGCTATTATTCTCTGGAACTCTGCATTTGGTTGGGTGTACCTTTCCTTTTCTTCCTTGCTTTTCGCTTTTCTTCTTACCTCAGCTATGTGTAAAGCCTCCTCAGACAACCACTTTGCCTTCTTGCATTTCTTTTTCTTTGGGATGGTTTTGTTTGCTGCCTCTTGTGCAGTATTATGGACCTCTGTCTAGAGTTCTTCAGGTGCTCTGTTTACTAGATCTAATCCCTTGAATCTATTTGTCACCTCCACTGTATATTCATAGGGGACTTGATTTAAGTCATACCTGACTGGCCTCATGGTTTCCCCTGCTTTCTTTAGTTTAGGCCTGGATTTTGCTATGGGGAGTTGATGATCTGAGCCATAGTTGGCTCTTGTTTTTGCTGAGTGTAAACAGCGTCTCCATCTTCAGCTACAAAGAATGTAATCAATCTGATTTCAGTATAGACCATCTGGTGATGTCCATGTGTAAAGTCGTCTCTTGTGTTGTTGAAAAAAGGTGTTTGCTATGACCAGTATGTTCTCTTGGCAGAATTCTATTAGCCTTTGCCCTGTCTCATTTTGTACTCCAAAGCCAATCTTGCCTGTTACTCCAGGTATCTCTTGACTTCCTGCTTTTGCATTACAATCCCCTATGAAGAATAGAACATCCTTTTTTTTTGGTGTTAGTTCTAGGAGGTCTCCTGGGTCTTCATAGAATTGATCCACTTCAGCTTCTTCTGTGATTTCTTGAGCACCTTCAAACCCCAATATGCTTTTGTTCCCTGAATTTCCTCCAGTCTCCTACCTCCCCCTTAGTGATTATCTTTTCATCTTTATCAGTATGGTATATAATGCTATGGTATTATATGGTATATAAATGGTATATATGGTATTATATGGTATATAAATGCTAACTCTGACAATATAAGTGTAGCTGATACCAAGTGGTCAAAGATACATGGCTATAGAAAGTTAATAGAGCAAGAGATCTGAGTGTATTATTCAAACTTACAAAGAACTAAAGATAACAGTGTGAATATCAAATATGGTATGTCAGGGGTCACCAAGACCACCCTCAGAAACACCCAAGGCTGATGAGTTAACCCTTTACTACCCCTGGGGGGAAGAGAGCTGTGTCCCACCCTATAAAAAAACCTCTCTGTCCATGTTTGGTGCATAGGTTGACTCTAAAAGTTGAAAAATCAAAGACAAAAATTCACATTAGGATGTTTGTGTAAATATTTTAAAAAGTCCAATCAAAAAGAGGATTACATTTCCTTCTTATAAGTCTAATTTGAAGACCCCTGGGCCATTTGAAAAGAGAAGTTTCTTAGTGTCAATGGCTAACAGATTCTCCTTTCTTAAACATCATCAACTGGTAGAATTATATTTTACTTTGCTTCTTATTTTGATGATAGCTTACAGTGCAGTTCTTTTTTCCCCTGCTGTTTCTAACTGCTTTCCTTATTTTCTTGAACTAATTACCATGATCAAATTCAATTTTCTTCAAACTCCCAATCATACTATCTAATATGTTGAGTTCACATACATACACTTTAAAAAGTTTTTTAAAAGAATTTTTTTAACTTTTCCTCTCTCCCAGAGCCTGCCATTCTCATCTTCCAATCTGGACTGATTGCCAATCAGGCCTTCTGCCCAGTTGGCAACCTTGGTATTTCCTGTCACAGCTTTCCTGGATTTGATCCATTGTCTTATGGATCCTATGTCTTCCTTTTTCTTGGCTTATGCTCTTGTTTTACTGGAGAACATCCTTAAGTAGCTTCCTAGTGAAAGTTGCTCAGTCGTGTCTGACTCTTTGTGACCCCATGGACTATACAGTCCATGGAATTCTCAGGCCAGAATACTGTAGGGGGTAGCCTTTCCCTTCTCCAGGGGATCTTCCCAACTCAGGGATCGAACCTAGGTCTCCCTCAATGTAGGTGAATTCTTTACCAGCTGAGCCACAAGGGAAGCCCAAGAATATTGGAGTGGGGAGCTATCCCTTGTCCAGCAGATCTTCCTGACCCAGGAATTGAACAAGGGTCTCCTGCATTGCAGGCAGATTCTTTACCGATGGAGCTATCATGGAAGCCCAAGTAACTTCCTAAGAAAATATATTTGAGAGGTAAATTTTCTTAGGTATTACATATTTTTATTTCACTGTCACACTTGATGGATATTTTGGCTGGTGTAGAATTCTCAATTGAAAATCATTTTCTCTTGGAAGTTGGAAAGCATTGCCTTATTATTTTTTTAAAATTGTTGTCCTATTATCTTTTATCCTCCAGTATTATTATGAGGTCTGATTCCTATTCCTTTTTCTTGCTTTTATTTGACAAAAATTATTGTTGGCTGCTGGCTGGACTTCCTAGATCACTCACCAAAATCCTTATGTTTTCTCTCATATTTTTTGTCTGTGTTGCTTTGTTCTATTTTCTAGGAGACTTCTTCAGTTCTATCTTTCAATATTTCAATTGAAATTTGAACTTTAATAATTACATTTAATTTCCAATAATTATTTCTTATCCTCCACTCCTTTTACATAATATTCTGTTCTTGTTCTTTGGATAAAATATTTTCTTAGTTCTCTGATATGCTAATTAAAATTTTAAAATTTCTCATGTTTCCCTCCACATTTTCTGGGATTCTTCCAAGTTCATTTTTCACCTATAGTTGTATTTGACTATTTTTCACATTGAAGGCTCTCTTCAAATTTCTGATGATGCTTTTTGGTTGGTTTATATTCAGCAAAGAAGGGCTGGATAGCTTTGGAGATTTAATCAGGTTTAAGGGGAATAGGTCTGTTTTCCTGCTATGACTCCTCAGTGGAAAGCAAGGAGTTGAGGAACAGAGTTGCCCACATGCATGCAGGAAGCCCTAGTTTTCAACAGATGTTTCATTCAATTGCTTTAGAGAACCATCAGGTATTTTCCCTGCAGGCCTGCTACAGCTGCTAACTCAGTTGTCTGGTAGAGGAGAGGAGGTTTCAAATGATGCAACCACTCTGTACTGGGGCCTGCAATGAATCCCCAGTTGTTCAGACCCATTTAATTCTATTGCCTCCCACCACATGCTTGCTGATTGTGAGCCTACTCTCTGGTGTTATATCTGGCCAACTGGCTCCCACCTACTCCGTGGTCCCTCTGTCTAATATTCTAGGCTGAATTTTTCCTGCCTGTTTTATTCATCAACTAATTCCCATCTTGATCTCCAAAAAATTGTTGAAATCTGTCAATTGAGGATAACCTCCCATCCTCACCACATTCCTTCACTCTGATGAATTTATACCTTTTTGTTCCTGGATACTTTTCTTATAGTGAGCGTCTCACGATAAAGAAAGGAGATCCCCTGTGTGTGTACATGAGGGTGTGCACACAGACATGTGAGCATGGTGTGCCAGAATCAATTCATTTCTTATCTATTTTCCTCTTTTTAGTAAGTCTAATGTTTCTTTGTTTTTTTATATTGAAGTATAGTTGATTTACAATGTTGTGTTAATGTCTGCTGTACAGCAAGATGACTTAGTTACACATATAGACATTCTTTTTTTTTTAAAAATTCTTTTCCATGATGCTTTATCACAGGATATTGAATATAGTTCCCTGTGCTATACAGTGGGACCTGGTTATTTAGCCATCCCATATACAATAGCTTGCATCTGCAAATTGCAAACTCCAACTCCATCCGTCCTCTATATTTTCCTCTTTTCTAATAAATGTAGTTACAGTTATTAATTTTTCTAGATGACTAGTTTGGCCACATAGCATAGGTTTTAATATGTAAGGCTCTCATTGTTGGTCATTTCTAAAGAGTTTATAATTTTACTGTAAGTTTCCTCTTTAACCAAAGAGTTATTTTGAAGCCTATTTTAAAACTTTCAAGTGGAGAGTGCATTTTTGGTTTGGTTTTGTTTTACTTTTGCCCATTCTTTTGTTCTTAAGTTTTAATTTTATTGTATTGTTGCCAGAGACTGAACTGCATGATTTCTACATTTTGGAATTTACTGAGTTTAAAAAAAACAAACTTTAATTCATAAGCAACTTTACAAAATGTTCCATAGTGTTTGAAATATATTTGTGTGTTTCATGTTTTGTGGTATCATCTGGGATGTTATTTCTAAAATTTCGAACTGTTTTACCTTTCTTATTTTCTGTGGTCATTTTGGATTTACTCTAAAAATATATATGCTTTCTATCAGTTCAGGGGTTTTTAGAAAGACGGAGTAAAAGTTTATGATCTGCCATATCAGTAAAATCCTCCAGGTTGTGGTTTTTCTGTCAATTGCTATCTATACTATATTGTTCTTGTTTTTTATCTTATATAGTCCCGTTTTCAAGGGGATGCATTTAAAAATTTTTTATAGTCATCCTATTTTTTAAAATGGCCCATTTAAAATTCTACTAGTAGATACTTTAGACTCTAGTTTATTTTTCTACTTTTCAATGGCAAGAGTGAAATTGTATCATTTAAGTCCCATTTATTCAAACTAAGAAATTTGTCAAGACCCTCACCATTGGTTTTCTGTTTCAAACATGTCTTGAATACTTACTCTTCTTGATCTAGAATTAACTTGTTAAAAGTCCATAAAACCGCCTAGATTTTTGACTCAGGCAAATAATTTCCAGATTAATTTATGAAGAATTGACATCTTTATTATGTCAGCTCTTCCTTTCCAGAACTGTGGTAGTTTCTATTTTTTCAGGTCTTCTTTTTTTTTTTAACTTTATTATTTCTATTATAAAGTTTTACTTTATTTTTTTCAGTAAAGTTTTATACTTTTTTAATATAGTTTTTAGCATGTTTTATTGTTTATTCCAAACTGTTTATAAATTTTGTAGCCTAAGTTGAATGCTTTTTTTTCCCATTTCTTTTCCAGCTTGTTACTGGCTGGATCTGTATGCCTGCATCCTAACAGCAAGGGAATCTATTTGGGGTTAATGGGTCTTTCTCATCACAGTGAAACTCCAAGGATAAGGTTTAAAAGAGAACAGGTGGTGAAGGATGTGTGTTTTATTTTACACAAATGATGTTGCACCAAAAATCTTCTGTTTCTTGCTTTGTTCCCATTTACACCATTAAACATGATGTTTGCTTTAAGTTTTTTAATAGGTGATTTTGATCAGATTAAGAAAATTCCCTTCTATTCATAGTTCTCTAAGTTGTTGTTAGTTTTGTTTTTATTATGAGTAGGTATTGAATTTTATCAAAGGCTTTTTCTGCATATATTGACATGGTCATATAATTTGCTTCCCTTAAATCTGTTAAGTCTGATTTTCTAATTTTAAACCATCCTGGCAATCTTAGAATAAAACTCAGCTTGGTTAGGATATATCAATATATACTGCTGGATTTGGTTTGTCTAGAATTTTTACATCCATTTCCATATTTTGTGTCATCCTTTCATTGGTTTGTTATAGTAATTATATTAGTCTCATAAAGTAAGTTTGAAGGAACTTCTTTCTTTTCTGTTTATGATTGGAATTGTTGTTGTTCAGTCACTAAGTCCTATCTGACCCTTTGCAACCCCATGGACTGAAGCATGTCAGGCTCCCCTGTCCTTCACTATTTCCCAGAGTTTGCTCAAACACTTGTCCATTGAGTCAGTGATGCTATCTAACCATCTCATCCTTTGCCACCTTCTTCTCCTTTTGCTTTGACTCTTTCCCAGCATCAGGGTCTTTTCCAATGAGTCAGTTCTTTGCATCAGGTGGCCAAAGTTTTGGAGCTTCAGCTTCAGCAGCAGTCCTTCCAATGAATATTCAGGACTGATTTCCTTTAGGATGGACTGGTTGGATCTCCTTGCATTCCAAGGGACTCCCAAGACTATTCTCCAGCACCACAGTTCCAAAGCATCAATTATTTGGCACTCAGCCTTTTTTAGGGTCCAACTCTCACATCTATACACGACTACTGAAAAAAACTATACCTTTGACTCTACACTTTTGTTGGCAAAGTGATGTCTCTGCTTTTTAATACGCTGTCTAGATATGTCATAGGGCTTCCCAGGTGGTGCTAGGAATTAAGAACCTGCCTGCCAATGCAGGAGACATGAGAGACATGGTTTCGATCCCTGGGTCGAGAAGATCCCCTGGAGGAGGGCATGGCAACCTGCTCCAGTATTCTTGCCTGGAGAATCCCATGGAAAAAGGAGCCTGGTGGGCTACAGCCCATAGGTTTGCAAAGAGTTGGACACAACTGAAGCAACTTAACAAGCACAGGTTTGTCATAGCCTTCTTTCCAAGAGCAAGCATCTTTTTATTTCATGACTGCAGTCACCATCCACAGTGATTTAGGAACCCAAGAAAATAAAATCTGTTACTGCTTCTACTTTCCCCCCATCTATTTGCCATGAAGTGATGGGACTGGATGACAAGATGTTAGTTTTTGAATGCTGAGTTTTAAGCAAGGCTTTTCACTCTCCTCTTTCACCCTCATCAAGAAGTTCTTTAGTTCCTCTTCACTTTCTGCCATTAGGGTGGTATCATCTGTGTATCTGAGGTTGTTGATCTTTCTCCCCGAAATCCTGATTACAGCTTGTGATTCATCCAGCTCAGCATTTTGCATGATGTACTCTGCATATAAGTTAAATAAGCAGGGTGACAATATACAGCCTTGATGTACTCCTTCCCCAATTTGGAACCAGTCCATTGTTATATGTCCAGTCCTAACTGTTGCTCCTTGACCTGCATACAGGTTTCTCAGGAGGCAGGTAAGATGGTCTGGTATTCCCATCTCTTGAAGAATTTTCCACAGTTTGTTGTTGTGATCCACACAGTCAAAGGCTTTGTCATAGTCAATGAAGCAGAAGTAGATGTTTCTCTGGAATTCTCTTGCTTTTTCCATGATCCAACGGATGTTGGCAATTTGATCTCTTGTTCCTCTGCCTTTTCTAAATCCAGCTTGAAAATCTTGAAGTTCTCAGTTCATGTACTGTTCAAGCCCAGCTTGAAGGATTTTGAGCACTACCTTGCTATCATGTGAAATGAGTGCAATTTTGCAGTAGTTTGAACATTCTTTGGCATTGCCTTTCTTTGGGATTGGAATGAAAACTGACCTTTTCCAGTCCTGTGGCCACTGCTGAGTGTTCCAAATTTGCTGACATATTGAGTGCAGCACTTTCACAGCATCATCTTTTAGTATTTGAAATAGCTCAGCTGGAGTTCCATCACTTCCACTAGCTGTTTGTAGTAATGCTTCCTAAGGCCCACTTGACTTTACATTCCAGGATATCTGACTCTAGGTGAGTGACCACACCATCGTGGTTATCTGAGTCATTCAGACATTTTCTGTACAGTTCTTCTGTGTATTCTTGCTGCTTCTTCTTAATCTCTTCTGCTTCTATTAAGTCCTTACTATTTCTGTTCTTTATTGTGCCCAACTTTGCATGAAATATTCCCTTTGTAGCTCCAATTTTCTTGAAGAAATTTCTAGTCTTTCCCATTCTATTGTTTTCCTCTATTTCTTTGCATTATTCACTTAAGAAGGCTTTCATATCTCTCCTTGCTGTTCTTGGAACTCTGCATTCAGTTGGGTATATTTTTCCCTTTCTCCTTTGCTTTTCACTTCTATTCCTTTCTAAGCTGTCTTTAAGACCTCCTCAGACAACCATTTTTGCCTTCTTGTATTTTTCCTTGGGATGATTTTGGTCACTGCCTCTGTACAATGTCACAAACCTCCATCCATAGTTTTTCAGGCACTCTGTCTATCAGATCTAATCCTTTGAATCTATTTGTCACTTCCACTGTATAAGGGATTTAGTTTAGATCATACCTGAATGGCCTAGTGGTTTTTCCTAATTTCTTCAAGTTAAATCTGAATTTTGCAATAAGGAGCTCATGATCTGAGCCACAGTCCACTCCAGGTCTTGTTTTTGCTGACTGTATCGAGCTTCTCCATCTTCGGCTGCAAAGAATATAATCAATCTGATTTCAATGAAAGTAAGATCCAATGCTTTAAAGAAGAATCTTACATAAGAACCTGGCATGTTAGGTCCATGTATCAAAGTAAATTGGGTGTGGTCAAACAGGAGATGGCAAGTGTGAATATCTACATTTTAGGAATCAGTGAACTGAAATGGACCAGAATGCATGAATTTAATTCAGATGATCATTATACCTACTACTGTGGGCAAGAATCCCTTAGAAGGAATGGAGCAGCCCTCATAGTCAACAAAAGAGTTAGAAATGCAATCTCAAAAACAACATAATGAGCTCTGTTCGTTTCCAAGGCAAACCATTCAACATCACAGTAATCCAAATCTGTTCCCCAACCACTAATGCTGAAGAAGCTGAAGTCAATCGGTTCTGTGAAGATCTACAAGACCTTCTAGAACTAATATCAGAAAAAGATGTCCTTTTCATCATAGGGGATTGGAATGCAAAAGTAGGTCAAGAGATACAGGCAATTTTTGCCTTGTAGTACAAAATGAAGCAGGGCAAAGGCTAACAGAGTTTTGCCAGGAGAAGACACTGGTCATAGATAACCCTATGGGGGAATAAAATGAGAGCAAAAGCCAGTGGACATCTAAAGAGCACCCCTTTCACCATTGCTTTAACTACCCCAAATTCTTATCACTATGTGACATTTTATTTTATACTTTTTGTATGTTCACTCTGAATCTTCCCCTACAAGAATGTTAATTTGGTGTCTTCTTCAGTACTCTGCATCCAGAGCCTGTAACAGTGCCTGGTACATAACATGGATTTAATAACTGAATGGGGGTGGGGTAGGGAGTCACATCAGAAGGTTCCTTCTTAACCGGAGAAGTAGCAAAAAGAGCATTGGATGTATTGGATGATAGCTGGAATCAGAGTAAAGTTGCCTTGACAGTCCGTCCTATCCTGAACACTCCATTAGCTAAAGGGAAGTGAAGTGAAAGTCGCTCAGTCGCCTCTGACTCTTTGCGACCCCACCCAGGCCAGAATACTTGGAGTGGGGTAGTCTTTCCCTTCTCCAGGGGATCTTTTCAACCCCAGGATGGAACCTAGGTCTCCTGCATTGCAGATAGATTATTAACCAGCTGAGCCACAAGGGAAGCCCCCATTAGCTAAAACTTTTTTCATACTCTTAAATATTTTTCTATACCAGCGCTGTGGGATCCCCAATCACCTCTTCCGGGCCGAGCGCTGACTTCTCTGTGTTCCCACTGCCCCCTCTGTCCACTCACCCCAAACCATCTCATCCAACCATGACAGGTTTCGTGCAAGCCTTAGCATGCACCCTCTTGCCCCACCAGAGTTGCAAGGTCAAGGCTACAATTCGTTGTTCAGTTTATTCCCTGCCCCTCTGAGAGTGTGGCACACGGTAGGCTCAAATGAAAGAACGCCTTGGGTAGGCCTCGTAAACCAAGGTCCCTTGTCTGGAACAATGTAAGGCAACTTTGCTGCTTGTACTGAAGGTGGTGATACTGAGAAAATGTGGCTGTTGCGGGAGGCTTATAGCAATGTACTTTGCGTGTTTGCGGACAGCAGGTCAAGAGCCCGGGATGGTCGCTCAAACAGGCGTCTGGAGCTAGGCCGTCGCTTGCCCCCAGCATCCGCAAAGGCCTATTAATCCTTAATATTCAAATTCCGCCCACTAAACCATCCCCTCAGCGCCCAAGCCGCCTATTTTCCCCAAATGACGGCCGTTGGCAGCCAATCGGCAGCTAGACGGGGCGTCCGCCCCCTTTTCCCTCGCCGGAACGGACACAGAGTCCCGCCAACTGGGGGCGCCGCCACCGAGGCCCCGCCCCACCCCGGCCGCCGCACCCAATGGCGCACCGGCTCGCTCAGGCACCGGGGGCGGGGCGCAGGCGCGCAGGTGCAGCTGCGCGCAAGCCGGCCGGGAGGGCGGGGCGCGACGTCGGCCGTGCGGGGTCTCGGCGTCGGCGGCGCGCGCGCTCCCTCCTCTCGGAGAGAGGGCTGTGGTAAAAGCCGTCCGGAAAATGGCCGCCGCCGCCGCTGCCGCGCCGAGCGGAGGAGGAGGAGGAGGCGAGGAGGAGAGACTGTGAGTGGGACCGCCGCGGCCGCGGGCGGGAACCCTTGCTGGGGGGCGGGGGGTAGGGGCGGGACGTGGCGCGGGAGGGGCCCGCGGGGTCGGGCGACACGGCTGGCGGATGGCGTCCCTCCTCTCTACCCTCCCCCTCCCGCTGGTGACGGCACCCCCCCCCGCCCGCGGCCCGTTACCCGCACTTGCGGGTGACCGTCCTCGGCGCGGCCTCCTCAGGCTGTCTTTGCCTGCTTCCCCCCGCCCTCCCGCCTTCCGCGCGCATCCCGGCCCCCCGGCCCCGCGGGCGCCCCTGTCGCCTGGGCTTCGCCTGTCGGGGCTGCGCGCGCGTCGTGCCCTTCGCGGGGCTTCGGGCCCGCGGCACCGTCGCGCGCCCGCGCCCCCGGCCTCTCCCTGGCTCGCGCTTTCCCGTCTCCCTCCCTCGCGCGCCCCCTCTCCCGTTACTCGCCCCCCCCCCCCACTGGCGCGCGTGCGCAGTTCGCCTCCCGTCGGGAGAGTGCGCCACAAGGGCTCCTGGGCTGTCGCCCCCATCTCCAGGCTTTGCCTCCCCCTCCTTCTCGCCCATTCCATGACTTTCTGCCCCCCCCCGCCCCCGCCGCGAGCGAGTTCCTTTCGCATCTAGCAGGAACAAGTAGGTGGGAATTATTGTCCACCCACAAAAGGCACTAGACATTGTGTTCTTGGCCCCAGAGCTCATCAGAAAGAGGCGGTGATAGTTGCCATCAGGAGCCTTGGGGAGGGGACGGGGTGTCCGGCAGCACCCGAAGCGCTTCGATGGGAGCGCGCCCCCAGGGCGTTTGGGGGGGCCATGGCCTCAGAATACGAGCGCCCTCCCATCCTCCCCCCCACCCGCCCCCCTTCGCCGGCGATCTTCCAGTTACATAAGTGGAGTGGGACTCAGTCTGTGACGGGCTTCCATAGTCCCGGAGCGCGCCCGCCTCAAGATCACCAGTACCAGATGGGGCAAGTTCACCGTATCGCCGGGGTGCCTATCACTTGATCCCTGAAAGTTTATTTTCTTTCTAGTTTGCTTCTGAGTCACCCAGACTGAAACTCAGGTGACTGATTAGTGGCGTGGCAATGTTTTTTGTGGTTTTGCACTGAAGACTTAAGGTCATGGTGAAGAGTTTAAAAGATTGCTTTCACAGAGGATACCGTTCATGGCCTTGCTGAGTGTGGATTCCAAGGGGGGGAAGCTGGCTGTGGAATACACCACTGTGGCCGTCGCTTCTACTGTGAGTGTGTTCGGTGAGGATTGGTCACAGCTGAAATGGGCTCCACCACAAAATTGATATTCCTGACTCATGGTCAGGCAGATGTGTGCTTCTCGTTTTTCCAGGAACAGGAACGGGCTGCAGAGCCATTCAGAGTTGTGTCTCTGTTGTGCTGATCAGTGCCCCAAATTGTGAGATGGTAGCCTAGAATTCTGTGGGTGGTTGGTGATCACAGAACCGAACCTACTGGCCTGTGAGGCTGAGTGGCTTAAGAGTTGAGGACTCTGGCAAGTTTCAGACATTTTGTTACATTACGAAAATGAAGCATATTTGGGCCTTGGTAGCAAAAATCATTATTAACAGGCAGTTGCTATCCAGGAGAAATTTGGGTTCCACTGTCAGAATTTTCATCTGCATCTGAACGATTTCAACTAAGAATGCCATTAACCTCTTGGGTCCTTTGAAATATGCTGAATCTTTCTTTTTTTTTAAAATCTGGTTTTTAGTTTTAGGTCTTTTGGGAATTTCCACTAGGGATTTAGGGAAATAGATTTATTTATGGGCTTTGAAGGACTTCTAAATCCTAGTCCTGGAACCTAAGAAACATTTGCTTTCATTTTTGACATGGAGGTATCAGAACCTTAAAGGGCACAGTCAGTTTCAGAGGTGTAGAGTTGATTGAATAAGTTGCCACAGGACACCCATTCGTGGCATGTCAGCGAGGGGGCTGATCACTGAGGTGCATTCCTGTCTGCACACACAGATACACAAGCCTCAACGAAGATTCCAAGGTTTGTACATCTGAGCCTCAGATGTGACCGGCAAGGGCTCTATTTTGTTTCACATCATTGGCAGTGTGTTAGCTGCCTCGAGTGCCCCTCCAGTGAGCCATTCCATCATACCCCTATCCCTTTAACCTGCACAGCCTCCAGAATATAGTTTGTCTGCAAAGTACCTGGCGGCATCTGAAGTCATGGTGTCCTAACAGCTTGAGGAAACCCTCTATGGCTTTCTTGCCAGTACACACCATGCTCTTTTTTTGTTGTTACAAATTTGCCTGGAATGCTTGCAACCTAGAATCCCAGGTCTTTGTTTCACCTGACAGAGCATGATGCAGTCCAACCATACTCCAACTTTTGCGCTGCTTATGTTGGCAGGAGGGTTTGAGTACAGTTTTGCATTTTATTTGCAATTTCCAGCCACAGCCCTTGTTTCCCGGCTGGCCCTGCCTCTTTGTGGCTGAATCTAGTGGGATGGGGAGGCACGCTGTGGAATTTGACAGAAGAATTGGCTAGAGGAGTCCAATATGATGATGTCCCCCTCCTGAATACCCGTTCCCCCATGTGGAGACAGAATGAGAACCTTGCTTCTCGAACGAACCTAGAATAAAGAAGAGCCGATGGAAAAGTGTTAGTTCCTTCCTGGAGGGCGGTTTCCACCGTTAATACACCTGCCCGGGGTTATTTACATGATAAATGATGTCTCCTTGAACCTGTGATCTTTTGTAAAGGTGAATATCAGTGAAAATCTTTTAACTGGCTAAGAGCAGTTTGTGGCCAGCCTGCCCGAGTTATCTATGAGAAGAAAATTATAGAACGGGTTTGACATTTGCAGTTAACTAGTGTTTCAAGCACAGTGGGGGTGAAGCATAGTCCTAGACTGGTGGTTCCAGGGAGCGTGGCAGACACCTGTTTGTTCTCCCCGCCTTTGCTGGTGATACGCACGCAGACCAACCTTGTGTGGCTGAGGTTCGTGAGAACCTTGTTCTCAGTGCTTCTGTACCAGTGCCTTCCAGTCAAACTGTCATTGTCACCACTGTGCCTTTACCTCAATTTGGGTAGGATGGATGTAAATAAGTCTCTTTTCCTTGGACTCACTGACACAAAAGTTGTGCTCTTTTACATTTACCTGGTCTCTTCTGCCTTTCTTTGGCACGAAGCCCCTTCCTATTGAAAGCTTGCTTTGTACGCCATTGCTTAAATACTTGGTTCTACCCCTTTGATGGTAGGTATGGTGTTGGGGGGAACTGAGAATGGGAATTCAGGGGCTGGCAGGGCATGGCCACCCCCATATTTAAGGGGAGTTGTGACCATTCTGTTACAGAGTAAAGCCTTGGCCTTTTTCACTTCTTCAAGGCACACTTACGTTGGTTCTGCTGGTGTATGAAATGTCTTGAGCATAGCTATTTTGTTATACTGCAGAAGTCTGGACTCTTGGGATCAAGCCTTAGAAAGGCTTCCATGCATAAGAGCTGGGGGCGCTCTATATACATATATATAGACCTGCAATTCACTGCTTTATTGGGTTTTCACCTAAGTGCTCTCATTTGCTGGCTCTTTATTATTTTTTTTCTCCACGAAATCTTGAGTTATCAGAGATCTTAAACTTTCGGAGCTCGAAGGAACCTTAGTCTACGTCCCTCAGTTTACAAATAAAAATGCAATTTACCAAAAAGAATACAACTGTGAGAAGTTGTGGCTTTTCTAGGGCCTCCCAGCCAGGATGCCAGTTTGATTTTTATTATATAGCTAAGTGAGTAATAGCTCAGCTGGTAAAGAATCCACCTGCAGTGTGGGAGACCGTGGTTCGATCCCTGGGTCAGGAAGATCCCCTGGAGAAGGGATGGGCTACCCATTCCAGTATTCACGGGCTTCCCTGGTGGCTCACATGGTAAAGAATCAGCCCGCAATGTGGGACACCTGGGTTCGATCCCTGGGTTGGGAAGATCCCCTGGAGGAGGGCATGGCAACCCACCCCAGTGTTCTTTACTGGAGAATCTCCATGGACAGAAGAGCCCAGGAGGCTACAGTCCATGGGATTGCAAAGAGTCGGACACGACAGAGCAACTAAGCCCAGCACAACTGAGTTATACTGTGACTTTGACTTCTGGGATTTTAGAGCATTCTATGACTCAACTGTTTAAGGGAATTCTGAGGCCTCACTGCACCTCAGTAGATAATTCCAGATACCATCCTGGGTAGTTCCAGATCAGCAATAAAAGACGACTTGGTTGGTGTTGCACTTCTGAGTTTGATTACATGAGTAATTGTGTGAATGGTCTCTTTAAGTTGTACACGCTAGGTTTTTTTAGTCTAAAGATAAAAGTGCAACTCTTGGGCCAGCAAGGTATCAGAAATTAGCTAATATGGGGCGGTTGAGGTTTTAACAAGGAAATGATGGTTGTCTTGATGAAAAGTATAGTGGCAGAAGACTTTCTTTGAACATGTGTTCAAAGGCAAAAGAGAAAGTATCATACTGTTAACTCAGTTTGTTGAACATTTTACTGATCTGAGAGACCTAAAAGTGAGTGCTCAAAAACAGTCTTGTGTATATCTGAGGATGGCTTAGGATCTCCCGGGGTACTTGGTTTCTGTTGGTTCCACCTGTTTTTTTCTCTCCTGGCTAAAGCCTCTTTACGTGATGTCACAGCAGCTTGTTGCAACTTCAGCTGCTTGAAAATGACAGGAGACTTTGCCTCTACATTTCATGTGTTCTTGGGATGACATTTTGATGTTGCGTGTTCTCTGGAACATATCTTCTGTCTCTGGGTATTTCTGTATGACGTGTTGCACGAAGTACTTACTGGAGATCGCTTCCTAACTGTACGTTTTATACTGTCAAAATGTTCCTCAGAGGTGACAAGACCTGTGATAGTGTCAGTTCTAACACTCATGAATCTTTCCTTTAGCACTGTGTGTTATCTGGTAGTAAATTTCAGTGTATCCTTTGTTTCTAGCTAGGTAAGCTGGGAAATAGCAAGGTACTTTGTCTGTATGTTTATCTTCAAAATGTCCCAAATAGCCCTGGGAAAAAGGTCGTGCAGCACGATGGGGGCTTTCAACTTACGATTTTCTTTGTTTTAGGCTCCATAAAAATACAGACTCACCAGTTCCTGCTTTGATGTGACATGTGACTCCCCAGAATACATCTTGCTTCTGTAGACCAGCTCCAACAAGATTCCATGGTAGCTGGAATGTTAGGGCTCAGGTAAGTAACCTTCCTTTTTTTTTTTTTAGTATATGTCCTGGTTTGGCCATCTGTTTTTAAAAAAAAAAAAGGAATCAAACAAGATCTACTACTCTTGAACCGTTATCAAAGTACCCCAAAGACTAAAGACATAACGGTGCCAAACTGTGCCATATAATAAAAAAAAGTCACTTCCCTGAGCCCTGAAAGGTCAGTTGGGTTAAGGCTTCTTGGTAGCCACGGTATGATCCGGGGGCGGGTGTCAGATTAGAGCTGGAACTGGTGACCTGCCCCTTCAGTTCACCTTCAAGCAGGTCAGCTGAGCGGAGAGCGCTGGGAGCTCTTCACCCGCTGCTCCGGCTCTCACCTAGCGGCCTTCAGCGTGGTGCTCTATTTGCTCTGGTCTCGGGTAAATGACTTCCTGGTCAACATTAGCGAGTGGCGGTGATGCATTTGCAGACACGGGAACCCTCGTGTGGTCCCCTAGAAGGACGACTTCCTGCAAGCTGTGGCCAGACAGCAGAAATAAAAGAAAGTGAAGTCACTCAGTCGTGTCCGACTCTTTGTGACCCCATGGACTGTAGCCCACCAGGCTCCTCCATCCATGGAATTTTCTAGGCAGGAGGACTGGAGTGGGTGGCCATTACCTTCTCCAGGGGATCTTCCCAGCCCAGGGATCAAACCCAGGTCTCCCGCACTGCGGGCAGACGCTTTACCATCTGAGTCACCAGGGAATTGAGTGTGTGTACGCCGCACACCTCCCACAGGGGCCACAGAGAGCACGCTGAGGCCCTTTGGGCTCTTGAGACTTTAGAGCAGGAGGAAGGCCTTTTGAGAAGCTGGGAAGCTAGGCCCTCTGAGTCTGCTGTGCAGGGGTCCTGTCACCTGTGTGTCAGGTGCTTGGGCACCACCTCCTGGCCTTTGTATTTGGTCAGATCGAACAGTTCCTTCATTTCTAAACCGGCAGGCTCAGTATCTTAAGCTTTTTTGGAGGCCACATCCACATTTGATGTTTTGACATCTGGATTGCAAACATCCCGTGTGGTAAGACTGAACACGCTAATTTGATTTCTCCATTTCTTCTCCAAAGAAAAACACGTGACTTTACACATACGCGGTTCTTGGGATTCCAGCTGACCCCCTCAAGTTGTGCGCTTAGTTGTCCCTCTCTAGTGACTTGTGATGCTTCAGTCTGAAGCTGTGTGGACATACGTCTTGGCCCATTTCGGGGCTGGGAGAGGGGCAGAGAGTTTGGGTGGAGGAGCAGAAAAGGTGTAGACAGAAGTGAAGAGCATCACGCTGCCTCCAAGTCGCAAATTTGGTTCTGCTTGTGATCCTGTGACTTAAATTGTCATTCCCATTTACCACTGCGGGGTGTGCTCTGGGCCCTGCTGACAGGACGTTCTTTGTACACCACGTATTTATGCTGGTGGGAGTCGTTTGGCTGCCGCTTTGTGCATTGTCTCAGAAACTGTGTGGACGAAATGTAATACAGGCAGTGAATGGGTTTCTTCTGATAGATACTAGGCCTGAAGGGGTGATTGATGTTTTTAATAGTCTTTTTCTCCGATTGCAAATGGATTTCATAACACAGATGGTGGCGACTCTGTACAGTTTCTTCTAAACAATGTAGAAAGGAAGAGATGTTTTTAAAAAATAACTCTTATTACTTATGAATGGGAGAGACACAGCCGTTTGAGCTTCAAGGGACTTTGAAGTGAGTGTGAGTGTGAAAGGCGCTCAGTCGTGTCCGACTCTTTGTGACCCTATGGAGCATACAGTCCATGGAATTCTCCAGGCCAGAATACTGGAGTGGGTAGCCTATCCCTTCTGCGGATCTTCCATTAATCGAACCAGGGTCTCCTGCATTGCAGGCAGATTCTTTACCAACTGAGCTATCAGGGAGCTTTGAAGGGAATTCTCAAAGGACAGAACCTGTCTTTAATAGATAAGTACTTGATCTCTTACTACTTTTCCTTTTTAAGAAATTATAAAAAATAATACATGCTTTTTTTTTAAAAAAGAAAAGTCAAACTATTTTAAAGTATATCAATAAAAAAGCAAATGCTCCCAGTACTCTCCGCACCCACTACCCAAAGTAACCGCTGTTAATAGCGTAATGTAGATCCTTCTGATTCTTCTTCCCAGGCTCTGCAAATATGTTCTGTTTGTATTTTTGACAAAATAAGGATCACATGGTACATATTCTACATCTATCAATGTGATACGTTTCTCTGCCTCATTTCTGTTAAATAGAAGCATAGTTTGGTGCCAATTTACTGTCATGAAGTGTTCCCCTTTTTGGTTTTCTTGATGGTTCACTATTAAAGATGCTGTTGGATTGAATGTCCTCAGGTGCCAGTCCTTATGAAGAATGGCTGCCTAGACTTGAAGTTGCTGGTGGGAACTTAACCACGCCGCCTTCCAAAATGTCTATCCCATTTCCCGTGACAGTCTTAGCAAGTGCCACTTCCCTTATTTCCCATACCCTCCCAGAATTGGATGTCCTTTTTAAATATGTGTTTCTTGGGTTATTACTAGGGTTGAACGTCAGTGGTCACTGGCCATTTGTATTTGGTTTTTGTGAATTGCCTGTTCATGTCCTGCATTTATTCTCGCATCAGGGTATTTCTTTTTAAGTCAGTTTATAAGAACTCTTAATATATTAAGGATATTAAATCTCTGTCATCATGCAGAGATTTTTCTTTGTTATGTGACATGACAATAATCATCTAGATTTTCTTTCTTCCTAAAAAACTTGATGATGTGCTATATTCGTACATACATATTTGATATATGCAAAAGATTCGTATAGGTAAGTTGTCTTATGTTTTTTGTACGGTATTTGGGATACTTGTTTCGGTATTTAACTTTGGGATGGGATGAGGTCTCGAGTCCAGCTAGCCAGTATGTCATAGCCATTTGTTGAGCTATCTGGTCTTCACCTTTATTGTATGCCAACTTCAAGTGAATAGAGCATCTTTTACTTCTTTCTGAAGTTTTTTCTTTGTGAGGCTCTTGAGGTCAAGCCCGTCCACAGATAATGGTTTATGCATTCATCCAACAAATATTTTCGCTCCTGCTTTGAGCCAGGGGTGGTGCTGGGCCCTGCATGTGCTGCCTTCTTCACTGGCCGTGGGGTGCTGGGGAAGGTGACAGAGGTCTTGATGCCAGCTGCATGGCTCCCTTGCCCATTCCGAAAGACTTGAGAAAATAGCAGATCTTCACAAAAGTAGGTTTTAGGTAAACTAGGAGGACTTCAGAGGGTGTATATATGCATGTGTGTGTTTTAAATTCTGACACGGAAGTCGGAGCCATAGGGTAGACTGCAACATAAGCATAGTTTGTTTTCTAACTCGGATAATTGCGGGCTGATTTGTGTCTTGATTTATGATGAGGGCCTTTTGCCGTTAAAATAGTTTTATATTCAACTGCCTTGGTTGTGATGGAGTAAAAGTTGTGCTCTGATAAAAATGGTAATTTTCTTCTATGATGATTTTGAAGCTTTCTGTAATAGCTGATAAAAATAAAGACAGGGTTTTGGTGAATGTGATCTTTGGGGAACAAGTGTAATTTTTTGCGGCTGGCATCATTTAAATCTAATAAGTACCCTCAAAACTGAAGTGGAGTCCTAATTTCTTTTTGACTTAAAGAAATGACATAAGTGACATGTGATTAAAGAAAAGGCTTCTTGTGTAAGGCTGAGGTTTTTTAATGATTATTTTAAATACGTATATAACAGTACAGCATTTAAAAGGTGGTATAAAAAGTTACATGGTATAAGATCTCCTTGCCGTCCTGTCCCCAGACATCCCTTTCTCCCTGAAGGCAACCATCATTACCAGTTTCTTATTAATCTGTGAGTGTGCATGTGTAATTTTGAAATTGTGAAATGTTCATAACAGAAAATTTTCGGTTTTAACTATTCAATGTGCAGTTTAGTGACATTGAGTACATTCTCTTTGCTGTGTGGCCATCACCACCATGTATCTCCAGAGCCCTTTTATCTTGCAAAACTGAAATGATACCCGTTAAATGAGAACTCCCCACTCCTCCCCCTCCCTCAGTCCCTGGCAATTGCTCATCTACTTTGTCTTCTATGAAATGGACTATTCTAGATACCTCATATTATTATATATTTTTATATGTGTGTTTATGTATATATTTTGTGCATGTGGTTTTTTACCAAATAGTAAAACTGCACATTTGCACAGTTTGCTCTTTTTAGTTAATATATTTTGATGCGTGTGTGATATCAATTTCTGTAGAGACATGTCACTCATTTTAAGGGTTGGGGTAGTAGTCCATTATGGATACATCATAATTTCTTAACTGATTTTCTCTTGATGGATATTTATGTTTCCAGTGTTTTTTATTTCATTAATGTTGTAGTGAATAGTCTTTTATATAATACCATTTTTCACAGTCAAGTTCTGTAGGAGAAATTCATAGAGCTGGAACTTGCTGGGTCAAAGGATATATGCATTTTAAACTTTGATAGGTAATGCTAAATCAAGGCTGGCCTTCCAATTGCGTGGTTTTAGAGGGGGAAAAAAACTACATTTGAGTAGATAAGCACAAATTTGTAGAGATTAGAGAGCTGTTTATTCGGGTAGGAAGAAATCATTTTCAGCAGTTAGCATGAGAAAGCAAAACTTCAGACGCTTTCATTTCACGACCTAGTGTGAACAGAGGAACTGAGACGGGACCCTTTATTTGGCAAGGAGAACGTCAGCCTGTTCTCATTTGTGGATCATGAAGAAAATGGAGTGTTTTTATTTTGGTACGTTCTAACTTGCAGCGGCTCCTTGGGACTCAGGGTTGAAGAGCGCCACAGCTGCTCAACGTTCTCTCTCATTTGTGTTGTGATGTCAGAAGGAGTACCCTGAAAGTATTCAGGACCATATTGCTGTCACCTCATTTCTCATTGACTGTGGTACTCTTTCTATTGCAGTCCTTTTTTCACTTACCCTGGACTATTTGAGCATCTTTTATTTGTCAGTTCCTGCCCTAGATGCTAGGGACTGTTCATACACTCAGTGATTTTCTGGTCTAAAAGACAACAGGCCAATATGCCTTTATTTTACAATGGGCTAAAGGCGACAGTGGCCACTTAGAGTGCACGGAAACATTAGACAGATCCCACCTGGTATCCTGGGTAGCGTCAGGGAAGAGACTTCTTTGAAAAGTGACCCCCCCCCAGGACCTGAATGATAAGGCACCTTTAGATTCCAGGAGGAGGCACATGCAGAGGAGAGGGCTGTGTGTCTGGAGGCTCAGACGGGAGAGAACTTGGAGAGTTCAGGGTGGGAGGATGGGGCGGCAGGGGTCTCAGAGCAGCTGCGCTGGCAGGGATGCTGGTGGCAGAGCAGACCCAGCTGGCCCGGCTGTGCCAAATAGGCTCAGGCTTCCTTCCAGTGGCCTCACTCTGAGAGGGTCCCGAGCCCCAGGAAATGGTGGCAGGCACTCCGGCCACCTGGCCTGTCCCCCCAACCCCTGGGCTCTGGAAGCCATCTGCCCATCAGACCCCAGGGGCTCCCGCTCCATGTCTCCTCCTCAAACCTTCCTTTCCTCCCTGATCCTGGAGACTGAGAGGTTGCCCATCCCCCAAAGGCGATGGGGTTACTCCCCAGCCAGGCTCCGTGCTGTGTTCCACGGGCCAATTTATAACCTTTGAAGTACTTTGCGAATTCCCAGGACAGTGCCCTACCGCAGGTGACATTCTGCAGCTTGTGCTTTTTACGTGCTCCTTGGCTTTTGAGCCTGGGCCGTGTTGCTGTGTGCAGCCCTTCATTCATTTAACTTGTCTCCTTGTGCTGTGGAAACATCTTTACAACCGAAGTCCCACCAGAGCCCTGAGGGAGAATGGAATTGTCGAAAAACAAGGATTGACATCTGGTTTATGTTTACATCCTTCGGCTCTATTAACTGAGAAGATATTTTTATTTCGGTGTTTGTGAAAACTTTCCACAAAAAAAGGCATCCATTTTCTAGACTTATTAATAGAGCAGTCCGAAGGTTTTATTTTTAGTTTTGAAAGAAATCAAAGCAGGCTTCTGAGATAGGCACATTTTACCTCATTCCCATCTCCTTTTCACGTTTTGCTGCTAAGACACCAACTTCAGTGCTTTTCAGCATGAGCTGACTGTCTTCATGTAGATTATTTTTGAAAAATGTAAGCACTTCGGTTTTTCTGGGGTTTCTTCTGGTACTTTAGACATTTCTTTGAAAAGTATTTTAAATCTGTATATACGTTTTTAGTAATTTGTTTTTAAAATACAAATTTCCATGTTTCTGGGTTTTCTGTTTTTGTAAACAGCAGAAGGTATTAGTCCATATTAAGTACTAATTTGCTCTAATATTTTCAGCTGTTTTTGGAATTACACTTGGCAAAAAAAAGGAGACAAATGTCTGCAGTTGTGACAGTTTGTCTTTTTGTTCCTTTTAACTCCAGAATAAATAATTCTAGTGAATTTTTTTCTAGGCTTGTAAGAACACAGGAATGATTCAAGTCATTGTAATAAATAGTTAGGCAAAATTGAAAGTCTTTTTTTCAGTGGTATGACCCTGTAAGAAACTGTTAATATAGCCTGTGAGCAACTGTGTAAAATTTCTTAACCACTCTTCCAGATTGTTTAAGACAAAAGAAAATGAACAGCCAAACAAAAATAGTGTTCATTATGCTCTTTATTTTTAATTACATAAGTAAAGCATCATTCTAGGAAATTTAGAAAATGCATGTGGAAATTACTCTGGAAATTCCAGCATGCAGAGAAAACTGCTGTTACAGTTTGGTGTGTATCTTTCTAGACTGAGGGTTCTGGCTCAAGTTTGAGAAGTCAGGGGTTCTGTAACCTTGGATGGGAGAAACACTTGGCCTTTATTTTTACTAATCTCTCACTAAAAATTTAATAACAGATATAGGCAGCAGACCATGGTAGTGTTAGGAGTACCTGTGCTTTTGTCACCAATAGAGATCAAAGATGCTTTCATATTGTATTCCATGCAGTTACGGAGATTTTGAAATATTGCTCGTGTTCATCACAACTCAAACTTAGTTGTCAGACTCACCTCCAGATCTGGCTATTTAGTGGTTTACTAAAGAGGCACATATTACTCTAATACCAATTCTTGAAGTAAGTTGTTAATCAATTTCTATGTATTTTATTTTATGCATTTGAAAACGTCCTTCTGAGGAGTGGTTCAGAGGGCCAAAGTCCATTATGCCATGCAACTCCAGATAAAAGAACAGCCAACATTTGAGTGGTCGCTATGTCGGGGAAAGAGATCAGGAAAGCCCTAAAACACAGGTGCAATAAAGAGAGACAGAATGACATGAAAAGTGAGTTTAAGTTACTATATCAAATATTTTTTATGAACACATTAATATTTTCCAGATCCTGTGCAAAGTGTACTGCAACTACAACTGGCAAATAATAACCTAAAGATTACCTTTGCTATTGGCATTTTAAATATCCTTCTAGAGTCTTCTTTACACACCTGTGTATACGTGTCTATGTTTTACTTGTTGAATATTTATTTGTGTTTTGGCCGCACTGGGTTTCAGTTGTGGCACATGGGATGTTCACTCCTCGTAGTAGCACGCAGGATCTTTAGTTGTAGCCTGCAGGGTGGATCTAGTGCCCTGACCAAGGATCGAACTCTGGCCCCTTGCATTGGGAGCATGGAGTCTTAGCCACTGGACCACCAGAGAAATTCCTACATGTTGATTGAGATAAATGGGATCATATAGTATGTACTGTTGTAACTTGCCTTCTTTCCACATTGATAATGCCATAGATATCTTTTCATGTCAGTAAAAATACGTATCATCACCTTTCTCTAAAATGAAAATAACTTGTGTTTTCTAATGATAAAAGTAATAACTGTCTTGTGGGGGAAAATGTTTTTTAGAAAATTTGGGAAGAGGAAATGGAAAGATCGTCCATAAAACTGCCATCTACACATAGATAATGTTTTTATGCCATCATTTTTATTTTTTATTTATTTATTTTTTTAATTAGGGCTGTTTCCATTATTTCTGTGCTTTCATTTCTGTGTGTGGCTGTGTGCTGACCATTCTACTCTGTGCCTGTGTCTCTAGTTTGCATCTCTAACCTCATTTATTTTTGCTTTTCTTAATTACTTTATTTTAATTGGAGGATAATTACTTTACAATATTGTGATGGTTTTTGGCATCTCTAACCTCTTGAGCCCCGCATTGGATGGCCTCTTCAGTCTTTCCCCTGGAGTTGCTCCTAGCCATCTCAAACTTAACGAGTCCCAAACAGAACTCTTGCTTTTTTCCCTCCTTCAACTCTGCTTCGGACACAACTGAGCGACTGAACACCAACAACAATGGATCTGCTTCTCTTCCTAGTTTTTGTTTCATTAAATGTCATCAGCATCCACCCAGTTACCAGTCTAAAATTCTAGATGTCCTAGATTCTCACCTTCCTCTAATCCACCAGCAAGTACTGTGGGCCTCCACATTCAAAATGTACCCCAGAACCAACCACTTCTCACCACCTCCACTAAGACCTCAGTCCCCACCACAAGTCACTTCTCAGACAGATGCTCTAAGACTTCAGGTCACATGTTGAGCAGCTTTCTCACCCACACTTGGAAACAGCTACATACTTCATAGGCCTATTTTTTTTTTACAGTGGTACTTAATTCTAAGTGATTAAATGTTTCCACATGCAAGTACTGGGTTCCTTGCTGCTCTGTGTTGAAGGATCTGCAGTTCATCAGGCTGTCATCCAGCCATTCATCCCATGATGGAGTTAGGTATCTACGGTACCTGGGGCAGTGTGGTAGGCAGGCTGTAGGGTGACCAACACAGAGTGACATCTTTTTTGCATGGAGCTCAAGTGTGACTGGAGAGACAGACTTTAAATAATTCCTGAGTGATTATGTAATTACAATGGGTTCAGTGTTCTAAAGGAGGAGTTGGAAGAGGGTTCACTATGATCGTGTATAATGGAGGAATAGCCCAGCCTTGGGAGGGATATGGAGGCCCACCTGAAGGAGGCAGTGCTGAAGTGAGGGACCAAGGGGGCAAAGCCCGGAGTGGAGGAGGGCTTTCCAGGTGGAGAAGAGTACCTGTGAAAGCCGAGTCTGGCCAGAGCTTCATCAACTGAGATACTTAAGCAGGCTGCGGCAGAGCAGGGGTTAGGGGCTGAGATGCAGGCTGAGAGGCTGACACGGTGGGTGCAGGATTTTTGATGTTAATGTCATAATAGTAGGAAGCTATCGAAGGGTTAGGTTGTTTGGATTTTGATTTTATAATCAAAAGTATTATAGCCACTTGATAACAGCATAACCTCGAGGTTATGGTGAAAACAACAATCTAGCCCTCTCCTTTCCTGTTCCATGACCCAGAGATGTGATGCCAGCTTTTCATGGTGTCTCCTTTGAGTTTCTTTGGTTCCTGTCAAAACTAAATTGTATGTTTGTGCATCTTTCTTTTTTTATGCATCTTTCTTGGTTTGACAGTGTTGGGGAGTTATAAAAGAAGACAGCTTACATCACCTCCCTTGTTGGCATTCATATTCACAACAGTGGTTCTTGTTCCATCACCTTTAGTCCATAAAACACTTTCCCTCTATGGAAGGGGATATAATAACCCTGGATCAGTATAAATACTAAATGTTTGCTTTTGATAACTAAATTCCAGAGTAAGGAGCTGGTGTAATGATCACCTAAAATGGTGGCAAAATATTTGCTGTTGTATTTTCTGTTCTCTTTCATGTCAATATAGACTCATGGAATTTTACTTATTAAATGTTCTACTCTGCAGCCAAAGTCACTATTCTTTCTTGATCAAATTATTCCAAATGTGGCCAATGAGATTCCCTTTATGCTGGCACCTGTGTCATCTTGGACATACCAAGATTTCATACCCTTATTAATTAGTCTTTGAGTGATTCTTTTCTTTCTGGGATAAGACATTCCATCCCAGTGTGTGCTTTTCCTACCCCAGAACTGGTTCCAGGAGTTCTGGATCCTTTTAGTGGGAAATGGTATTTAGAATCCAAGATTTTGGTGTTAGATGTGCACACTCTTACTGGGGTGCCATTGTATCTATGATCTTTCAGTGGACAAAGCTAGAAAACATACTGAAAAGCTTTCTTACCTCACAAATACATAACGATATCTACAATGGAAATTAACATTAGAGGGTTTGTCATTAAATTAACATTAGCGGGTTTGTCTTCAACTTTATTTAACCCTTGTATATCGTTTTCTTACACAAAAAAGTTTATTCCTAATTAACATTAAAGGTTACTTACTTTATCTTGTAATATACATAAAATAATTATCAAATTATAATATCATTAGTACTGCGAAAATAATAATTATGAATGAAGTTTCAGATTTCTTCTTATCCTTAGGCTATATCTCACCAGGGACGTAAAATCAAGATTATTGTGTTCAAAAACCACCTGGAGGATTTGCTTCTAGTAGTAGTGAGGTAGCTCATTTTGGACTACCTCCCACCTCCTTGCAGATAACAGCTAACAACTTAAGACAAAAATAAAAAACCAGTTGTTTTAAGGCACTAGAGAGAGACTGAAAACAGGCAGAAACTAGAGGGAAGTCGATACTTGGAAGAAGGAAACTGCATTAGACGAAAAGCAGCCATTTACCCACAGACAGTCCTCCTCAGTGCTGCTGCAGGGAAACAGAGATTTTGATAGAGACCTAGACTCGAGGGTTAAGGAATAAGAGGAATGAAGGCAGAAATTCTGGAAAGCAGATTAGCCACAGGCAGTGGGGAAGGTAGGCAAATTCTTCATAGAAACTCTACTAAACTCCAGCTAAGGCAGAAGGAATGAATAGAGATTTCAACTGCAGCTCACCACAGGGAAGACTGAAGATCTCTTCAAGAAAATTAGAGCTACCAAGGGAACATTTCATGCAGAGATGGGCACAATAAAAGACAAACGGTATGGACCGAACAGAAGCAGAAGATACTATGAAGAGGTGGCAAGAATACACAGAAGGACTACACAAAAAAGATCTTCATAACCCAGATAACCACGATGGTGTGATCACTCACCTAGAGCCAGACATCCTGGAGTCTGAAGTCAAGTGGGCCTTAGGAGGCATCAATAAGAACAAAGCTGGTGGAGGTGATGGAATTCCAGCTGAGCTATTTCAAGTCCTAAAAGATGATGCTGTGAAAGTGCTGCGCTCAATATGCCAGCAAATTTGGAACACTCAGCAGTGGCCTCGGGGCTGGGAAAGGTCAGTTTTCATTCCAATCCCAAAGAAAGGCAATGCCAAAGAATGTTCAGACTACTGCACAGTTGCACTCATCTCACACACTAGCAAAGTAATGATCGAAATTCTCCAAGCTAGGCTTCAACAGTTTGTGAATTGAGAACTTCCAGATGCTCAAGCTGGATTTAGAAAAGGCAGAGGAACCAAAGATCAAATTGCAAACATCCATTGGATCATAGAAAAAGCAAGAGAATTCAAGAAGAACATGTACTTCTGCTTCATTGACTGCACTAAAGCTTTTCACTGTGTGGATCACAACAAACTGTGGAGAATTCTTAAAGAGATGGGACTACCAGACCACCTTACTTGCCTTCTGAAAAATCTGTATGCAGGTCGAGAAGCAACAGTTAGAACTGGACATGGAACAATGGACTGGTTCCAGATTGGGAAAAGAGGCTGTGTATTGTCACCCTGCTTATTTAACTTATATGCAGAGTACATCATGAGAAATGCCAGGCTGGATGAAGCACAAAATGAAATCAAGATTACCAGGAGAAATATCAGTAACTTCAGATATGCAGATGACACCACTCTTATGACAGAAAGTGAAGAGGAACTAAAGAGCCTCTTGATGAAAGTGAAAGAGGAGAGTGAAAAAGCTGGCTTAAAGCTGAACATTAAAAAAAACGAAGATCATGGCATCCGGTCCCAACATTTCATGGCAAACAGATGGGGAAACAATGGAAACAGTGACAGACTTTATTTTCTTGGGCTCCAAAATCACTGCAAATGGTGACTGCAGCCATGAAGTTAAAAGATGCTTGCACCTTGGAGGAAAAGCTATGATCAACCTAGACAGCATATTAAAAAGCAGAGATATTACTTTGCTGACAAAGGTCCATCTAGTCAAAGCTATGGTTTTCCCAGTATGACTCTGGGAATGATCATGATTCTCACATCCCAGTCATGTATACATGTGAGAGTTGGACCATAAAGAAAGCTGAGCACCGAAGAATTGATGCTTTTGAACTGTGGTGTTGGAGAAGACTCTTGAGAGTCCCTTGGACTGCAGGGAGGTCAAATCAATCAATCCTAATGGAAATCAGTCCTGAATATTAATTGGAAGGACTGACACTGTAGCTGAAGTTCCAGTACTTTGGCCACTTGATGTGAAGAACTGACTCATTGGAGAAGACCCTGATGCTGGGAAAGATTGAAGGCAGGAGGAGAAAGGGACGACAGAGGATGAGATGGTTGGATGGCATCACCAACTCTATTGACATGAGTTTTAGCAAGCTTCGGGAGTTTGTGATGGACAGGAAAGCCTGACGTGCTGCAGTCCATGGGGTTGCAAAGAGTTGGACGCAGCTTAGCAACTGAACTGAACATGCCATACATGAAATTTAATTCAAGATTAATTATGGATCTAAATATAAAGCTTTTAGGAAAAAGCAGGAGAATGTCTTCACAATCTTGATATAAAAGTTTCTTAGCATACAGAAAACAGTAATTATTAAAGGGGAAAATGGATTCATTGGACTTAATTAAAACTTAAAACTTTTGCTTTTCCAAAGGTAAGATTAAGAAAATGAGAAGACAGAAGTCATTGAGAAATAGTTGACAAAAGTTGTTAATAGGAAAGTCGTATATCTGACAAATGACTTATACCCAGAATATATAAAGAACTCTTACAACTCAATAATAAAAAAAGACAGTCTATTTTTGAAACAGGAAAAGATTTTAGTAAGTACTTAATAAAGGAAGGCATCTGAATGATGACCAGTTTTCACGTGAAAAAATGCTAACATTAGTCATCAGAGAAATGCAAATTAAAGCCACAATAAAATACCACTACATACCCACTGGAAGGGCCAAAACTGAAAACTGACAACACCAAATGTTGCTGAGGATATGGGGTGGGGCTGACTGGAAACTGGTGCCAGGGAACTTTCTGTGACCATGATAACATCTTTTATCTTGATAGGTGTTTGGCTTATACAGGTGCATACACTTGACAGAACTCATCAGATGGTACACTTAAAATTTGTCATTTCACTGGATGTAAATTTTACCTAAAAAAATGAAAACGAGTTTTCATCTCTAGTTAATGATATACATGCTAACTTGTTTGGAGATGAAGTGTACTGGTGAACTTTGAAATGCATCAAAAATAAGATGGATTGATGTGTGGATGAATCATGTCAATAATGGTAGAATCTGGGTGATATATATGTGGGTGTTCTTTGTACAGTTTGTTCAATTTTTCTGTATGTTGCAAATTTTTCTTCATAATGTGTTGGGGAAAAGTCGTTTGGAATAATTCTTTTTTGTGTGGTTATGTTACTGATTTGATGTAGTTAGCTTTGTTTTCAATGTTGTGGTTTGCCTTTTTCTCTTTATTTGTAGAATACGTATTTGATGGTCCAGCAGTCAAGCCTAATTTAATTGGCGAAGTGCTCCTTTAGCAAATTTCTTCAGTTATGATTGTGGAATAACAGTGTTATGATTGTCATAATGATTCTTTATGTGTGTGCTAAGTCACTTCAGTCATGTCTGACTCTTTGTGACCCTATGGACTGTAGACCACCAGGCTCCTCTGTCCATGGGGTTCTCCAGGCAGAAATTCTAGAGTGGGGAGTGGGTTACTGTTTCCTCCTACATGATTCTTTGTATTAATAGCCTATATGCACACTTAATGTACATGTAAACAAAATGTATGGGTTTTGTAATTCTCTTTTGTTAAAGTTATTCTGATCAGATGTATTGAAATGAAATTTGGTATCTATTGAATCTAGTGTAACAGGCTTGAATTTAAAAAAAAAAGCCAAGCCTCAGATAATAACTAGACTTGTGGTGGTGACCACTTTGTATTGTATAACAGAAGTCAAATGCTGTATACCTGAAAGATACAAGTTTTAATAGGCCAAAAAAATTTTAATATGAAGAAGCTAAGCCCATATAATGCTCAGAAGTTATTAGTTTCTTGTTTATCCTTCTACTGCTTCCTCTTGCAAAAAGATAAACCAATATATACATATATTCTTATCTAACCTTCTTATACAAAAAACATGTTTGATATACCGTTCTGCATCTTTTTTTGTTTGTTTTCACTTCCTCTGTCCTGGAGATCACTACCTACCAGCGTTGTTACCCTCCTTGCTTATAGTGGTATGGAGCTCTCCCTTCCGCATTCTTTTTGTTCCTGCTTCACAGACTCTGTTATGTGGATGAACCATGCTTTAGTCAAGCAGCTCTCTGTGGATAGACATTTGGGTACTTTTCAGTCTTTTCCTGTTGTAAACAGTGACGCTCTGTTGTTTTGTATTTGTGCCTAATCCATTTTTAACCTCTGAACTCCCGTTGTCTGTTTCTTTCTTGTTTGTAGATGTTTCTATTCTGGTTTATGGCTAAATTATCTTCGAAAACACGAGAATATTTTCTTGTGTCCTCTAGGGACAGAATTGATCTCTCTTCCAATTGCTGGGTCTCTTTCCCGAACCCTGGGGAGCTGTTCATGTTGGGGACGGGAGGCCTGGGTGACTGGCCCCCTGCCCCTGCTCGCTGATGGAGTCACCCCTGTCCTGTAGGGTCCCTTCCCCTGGGGAGGGTGGGCATAGGAGTTTTATGGGAGTGGAGGCCCGAGCAGGGCAGGCCGACCTGCAGACTTGGCTCTGGTGGGAAGCAGACAGACGCCATGGACAGAGGTGGGCTTTGCTTGGGCTACTGTCAGCCCCACCAGGAGCCTTGCAGGGAGGAGAGGAAGGTTCCAGCCACAGACTTAGAAAAAACTGTCTGGTTTCTGGCCTGTGGGAGGAAGTGGCACCTTGCACTTCATGTGTGCACACTCGCCAACCCAGTGCCATCACCCTCACTTGGGAGCTGGCTGAAAATGCCCTGTGCTCAAACCTTCTGGATCAGAATCTGATGGTCAACAACCCCCAGGTGACTTGTCTGTCCGGGAGAGGTTGAGGGCCACTGCTTGCCCCAAGTCTGGTCTGCTCTGATCTGAGTGTTTTGAGGGGTTTGAACAGGGGCTCCCCTCTCCTTTGTAGCTTCCTTAACTAACATTCACTCTGTTAGTCCACACACTATTTCCAGCATCTGGAAATTTGTGAGACATATCTCATCTGTTCAGAAGTCTCCTCCTGCTATCATTTCTGTTGTCTTTTGGATGATTCTTCCTCTTTATACATCTGAACTTTGTTTCTTTGAGATTTGGAGGGCTAAGAGCACGTGCATGTACACAGTTGGTCATCCTTTAGTGAAGGATTTAAGCAAGGAGCTGGCTGTAACATGGGGAGCTTTATCAGAGGGAGTAAGGACAGAAGCCAGATTAGAATGGATGGGTGGGAGGTGAGGGAGTGGAGGCTGGGTATATACTATTCTTTCTGAGAAGTTTTGTTGTGATGAGGACCAGAGAAATAGGGGTGGACGGGGTCAGTGTCAGTTGTGGGGTTGCAGAGGGTCTTTTTCAGGTAGATGGATCTGACAGCATGTTCGCATGAGGAGGTGGAGATGGAGGAGATGGCATCTTGGACAGGCAGAGTCCTTGCTTGATGAGAGGCCACGGAAGGGCAGGCTCCAGGTAGGCGCTTCCTCTTTGAAAAACATGGGGAGGGCAGAAGGTGCATAGATCCTTTGTACAAAGCTCAGGAGTCTAGTGAGAAGTAGAGCTCAAATAGAAGCTGATGAATTTATGGGATAGCTGCATCAAAGGACCCCAAAGTGGGCAGCTTCTACCAACAGCAGGACATTCTGGCACGGTGCCGGAGGCCAGAGGTCTGAAATCAAGCTGTTGCGTGGTTCTGCTCCTTCTGGAGACTAGCAAAGGATTCTCTCGTGCCTCTTCTGGTGGCTAGTTGTTATTCATTCACTCAATTGTGTCCGACTCTTTGCGACCCCATGGACTGCAGCACACTAGGCTTCCCTGTCCATCACAAGCTCCCAGAGCTTGCTCAAACTCACGTCAGTCGAGTCGGTGGTACATCCAACCATCTCATCCTCTGTCGTCCCTTTCTCCTCCTGCCTTCAATCTTTCCCAGCATCAGGGTCTTTTCCAGTGAGTCAGTTCTTCCTATCAGGTGGCCAAAGTATTGGAGCTTCAGCTTTAACATCAGTCCTTCCAATGAATATTCAGGATTGATTTCTTTTAGGATTGACTGGTTTGACCTCCTTGCGGTCCAAGGGGCTCTCAGAAGTCTTCTCCAACACCACAGTTCAAAAGCATCAGTTCTTCAGCATTCAGCTTTCTTTACAGTCCAACTCTCACATCTATACATGACTCCTGGAAAAACCATAGCTTTCACTAGATGGACCTTTGTTGGCCAAGTAATGTCTCTGCTTTTTAATATGCTGTCTAGGTTGGTCATAGCTTTTCTTCCAAGGTGCAGGTATCTTTTAATTTCATGACTGCAGTCACCATCTGCAGTGATTTTGGAGCCCAAGAAAATGAAACTCTGTC
Source organism: Cervus canadensis (assembly GCF_019320065.1). Taxonomy (NCBI): domain Eukaryota; kingdom Metazoa; phylum Chordata; class Mammalia; order Artiodactyla; family Cervidae; genus Cervus; species Cervus canadensis. The sequence continues at coordinate 142,837,891 of NC_057419.1, read as the reverse complement.
ACTGTTTCCACTGTCAGTGACTCCAGGATCCATGTGAGTTAGTCCCTCCCCTCCCTTGAGGCTGTGCACCTGCTGACTTGGGCCTTCCCTGAATGCCCTGTTTTTTCCAAATGGTAGCTTTCGTCCTTTTCTGATAGAATGTTTATCTAACCGTCTGTCATTCCTGCTGGGGCAGAACTGTCCAGGGTGGGGTTATTTGCTATGTTCACTGAGGTGGCTTACTTACTTTGCGTGCTCAGTTGTGTCTGACTTTATGCAACCCCATGGACTGTAGCCTGCCAGGCTCCTCTGTCCATGAGATACTCCAGGCAAGAATACTGGAGTGGGTCGCCATTTTCTTCTCCAGGGGAATCTTCCCAACTCAGGGATACAACCCACATCTCTAGCATTGCCAGGTGGGTTCTTTACCACTAGCGCCACCTGGGAAGCCCAAAGTCGCTCAGTTGTGTCCAACTGTTTGTGACCCCATGGACTATCCAGTCCATGGAATTCTCCAGACCAGAATACTGGAGTGGGTAGCTGTTCCCTTCTCCAGCAGATCTTCCTGAACCAGGGATCGAACCCAGGTCTCCCACATTGCAGGTGGATTCTTTACCGTCTGAGCCACCAGAGAATCCCAAGAATACTGGAGTAGGTAGACTACCCCTTCTACAGGGGATCTTCCCAACCCAGGAATTGAACTGGGGTCTCCTGCATTGCAGGCGGATTTTTTACCAGCTGAGCCACCGGGGAAGCCCAAGAATACTGGAGTGGGTAGCCTGTCCCTTCTCCAGCAGATCCTTCCCGACCCAGGAATCGAACCAGGGTCTCCTGGACTGCAGGTGGTTTCTTGACCAACTGAGCTACCAGGGAATGGTATGTGGTGTCCCCGGGTCCTGAGAGGTCATGGCTGAGTGTGCGCCAGGTTTCTCTGCATGCTGTTGGGGGCCCGGGGCTCAGACGTCTCTCCACCCTCACCCCCGCCTGTGAGCCACCGGCTGTCTCCTCCATGTCTCCAAGCTGACCGGGGCCCCTGAACCCCAAACTTGCGCATCCAGCACTGACTTGCCATCTCTGTTCAGCTTCCAGCAGGCTTCTCCAGCTGAACTTGTTTGAGCCTGAGCTCCTAAACTCCCAGTCCCTCAGGCCTGGCCTTTGCCTGGCCTCCCCTTCCCAGTAAATAGCAACTCTGTCTTCCTGGTGGTCAGCTCAGAAAGCCAGTACTAGAGCCCTGAGCTGTTCACTCCCCAGCTCCACTCCTGCCATCCTCCTCCGGCCTCCCATCCACTGCAGCCCCCCTGGCCCCTCCAGGTCCTGCCCTGCTTGAGGGTCTCAGCCCAGCTCCTCCCTCTGTCGGGAACATTCTTTCCCCAGGAATCCCACGGCTCCCTTTCGGGTCTCCTTCAGGTCGGCTCGATCGGCTCCTTCCCAGTGCTGCCCTCCCTGAAGCTGGACGCCTGCTTCCACCTGACCACTTTCCCCTGCCTCACCCTTCCCTTCTCACCATCTCCTGTATGCTGTTTGATTCGGTTTCTCCCTGCCTCTCCCCTGGGGTATCTCCAAGGCCTGGAATCAGGCGCACATACTGGGTGGATGAAGTCTGCAGTGGGACCTTGCCCTAAGATTTTGTCTTACACTGAGAGGGGCAGCCTAGAATACAACCTGCTCTGCTACTGGGGGTAGCAGAGCAGGGGGGGTTGTTCTTTTTTTAAACTGATTTGGCTACCTCGGGTCTTAGGTGCAGCACCCAGACTTTCTAGTTGGGGTGTGCGAGCTCAGTACTTGTGGCACGTGGGCTTAGTTGCCCCAAGGCCTGTGGGATCTTAGGTCTGCGACCAGGGATCAAACCTGCATCATCCCCTGCCTTCCAAGGCGGATTCTTAGCCACTGGCCCACCAGAGAAGTTCTTGGACTTAGAGTTTAAGACACTTTTGGAGGATTTGCAATTAGCCCAAAACATGGTATACATTGGTGAAAATCTAAATGGCACCCACACTAGTCCCCCACATTTTTTTTGTTTGTTTTTCGGGCCATGGCACACGACTTCCAGGACCTCAGTTCACCGACCACGGAGTGAACCTGGGCCCGTGGCAGTGAAGGTGTGGAGTCCAGATTGCCAGAGAATTCCCAAGTCCTCCATTTTTTGAACAGAAAGGCATGACTTGTTTCATCGTGCTTTACTTTACAGGTTGTATGTTTTTTACAAACTGAAGACTTGTGCCACCATTCTTTTCTCAGCAGCGTTTGCTGATTTTGTGTCTCTGTGTTACATTATGGTAATTCTCGCAGCATTTCAGGCTTTTTCATTATTACTGTATCTGTTATGCTGACTTCTTATCAGTCATCTTTTATGTTACTGTTACATGGCTCAGATGACGATTAGCATTTTTTAGTAATAAATGTTCTTAAGTAAAATCTGCACATTTTTTGGACGTAATGCTCTCGTACAACTTGATAGACTGTGATCTAGTGTAAACATAACTTTTATATGCACTGGGAAACGACAAAAACTTGTGTGACTCGCTTGATTGTAATACTTGCGTTTTTTGTGGTGGTTTGGAATTAAACTTGCAGTCTCTCTGAGGTATGTCTGTACATCCTTTACGAGTGTATAATTTAACAGCACGATTTCCCAGGGCAGCTTTGCAAAACAGGAGAAAGGAATTTTAAAGGCTGTCAGGTGCCTTTGCCATCTGTGGCTTCATATTTGGGTAACAATATTTGTGTTTTGCCAACAGATGTGCAGCTTAAAGTACTCAGGAGAATGGCCTTTGAAGAGGCAGATCCTGCCCCCCCAGCTGCTGGGCCTGGGGGCCTGACTGCCCCTCCCTTGGGCCCCGAGCGACCCCTACAGACATCTGGTGCAGGCCCTGTAGCCAGAAGGGACGACTGTGTCTGGCATGTTGCTTTTCCCAGCGGGTCATGAACTTCTGGAGCAGAGACCCCACGTGACTCCTCAGGGCTTTCCCCTGCAGACTCCAGCGCCCAGCATGAGTGACCAGTGGCACCCTCCCTGGGTCTCCTGGGAACCGTAAGGGACAGTCTTTCTGGCTCACCATGCAGCTTTGGGGCACACGTTTGTGTGTGCCTGCTCCCTGGACCTGGTGTCTCAGCTCACTCTGCAGGCTTGGACTGCTCCTTTACCTGCCTGGTGGCTCTGGTTTGGGAGGGCAGGATGCTCTGGCTAATCAACCTTTCTGAGTCTCAGCAATTCAAACCCTTGTTTTTGTCCTGGATGGATTACAACACCCACTACTATGAAGAAAAGAAAAGGAATCTGGTATTGTAGGAGGTGGTATGTGGTGTCGTTAATTGTTTGATTTTTAAGCTTTTTTTTTTATTTTGCAGTGAGTTCTTTGAATAAATAATTGCGAGAGCTTATCACATAGAAGGCATATGTGTTATCCTTGGTACATTCTGAATTATCTGGATTTATTTTTGTCTCTTGAATTCATTTATACACAATTCAAAGGCTGCCTCTTTAGCCTACAGAAATAGGAAGAAAGAAGCTCAGAATTAATTGCATTTTCCAGTAGCTTGAGTCATAGTGATTATGATAACTTGGTGAAAAAGCTGTGTAGCAGGTAAACTTCACATATGATTTATCATGAATACTTTTTGTATTTGTTTACTTCTAAGTATTCGATACCTTTTTTGTGTTAAAAGAATCTCCTACTCTTTGTATCTTGGGTTTGAAGCAGGTGAATCCTAGCTTCTACTTTATTTTTTTTCCTATCTTCTACTTTAAAAAGCCTAAAGGTTGAGTTGGAGGCTTGTGGTGTCCCCTTGTGTGCCCTGAAGTCTAGAGGGAGGCTGTCCATGGCTACTGTTGTGGCTCCATAAGTATCTGGAATCCAGGGCCCCTCAGTCTTTTTCCTCCATCACCCTGTACAGATGACTTCCACCCTCAAGTTTGCCCATGGTCACAAGATGGCAGTTGCAGCTCTAGCCATTGCATCTTGCTTCCCAGGGAAGGAGGAGGAAGGCATGGGGGAAAGGGAAAAGGAAATTTCTGGCACACCCTCCAGTCCCATTCAGTAGTTTCCATTTCCATCTCTGTGTCCCTCTTTTTTTTTCCTGAGGAAGAATCAGTAGCTTCAGTAACAGTTGTTTCTTTCTCACTCATGGGTTTGGGTGGGATTCAGATCTGTTCTCAAGCCTGTTGTTCCACAGCCCAAGAGGGAGAAGCAACTGCCAGGGATGGTCTCTTCTTAAGCCAATGTCAGGAGCCCAGGAGGAGTGAATGGTCACACAAAGGCCTTTTAAAGTCTCTTCCTAATCAATATTGTGAAAATGACTATACTACCCAAAGCAGTCTACAGATTTAATGCAATCCCAGCAAACTACCAATGGTATTTTCCACAGACAACAGCAAAAAAATTCACCATTCATATGAAACACAAAACACCCCAAATAGCCAAAGCAATCTTGAGAAAGAAAGGAGCTGGAGGAATCAACCTTCCTAACTTCATACTATCCTACAAGGCTACAGTCATGGAGACAGTATGGTACTGGCACAAAAAGAGAAATACAGACCCAGTGGAACAAGATAGAAAGCCCAGAGATACACCCACACACCTGTGAACACCTTACCTTTGACAAAGGAGGCAAGAATCTACAATGGAGAAAAGACAGCCTCTTCAATAAGTGGTGCTGGGAAAATTGGACAGCCACATGTAAAAGAATGAAACTGGAACCAACTTCCTAATAACCTTTCACAAAAATAAACTCGAGATGTATTAAAAACCTAACTGTAAGGGCAGAAGCTATAAAGCTCTTAGAGGAAAACATAGGCAGTACACTCATTGACAGAAACACAGCAAGATCCTCTTTGACCCCCCTCCTAGAGTGATGGAAATAAAAATAAACAAATGGGACCTAATTAAACTTAAAACGTCTTGCACAGCAAAACTGTAAGCAGGGTAAAAAGACAACACTCAGAATATGAGAAAATAATAGCAAATGAAACAACTGACAAAGGGTTAATGTCCAAAATATATAAGCAGTTCATACAGCTCAGTGTCAGAAAAACAAACAAGCCAGTCAAAATATGGGCAGAAGGAGGACTTCCCTTGTGGCCCAGTGGCTAAGACTCCATGCTTCAGTGCAGGGGGTCTAGGTTCAATATCTGGTTAGGAAAAAGTGTGAAAGTGTTAGTCACTCAGTCGTGTCTGCCTCCTTGCGACCCCATGGACCAGATCCCACCAGACTGCTCTGTCCATGGGATTCTCCAGGCAAGAATTCTGGAGTGGGTTGCCGTTTCCTTCTCCAGGGAATTGTCCCAACCCAGGAATTGAACCCAGGTCTCCTGCATTGTAGGCAAATTCAGGGAACTAGAACCCATATGCCGCAACTAAGACCCAGTGCAGACAAATAAATAAATTTAGTTTAAATGGGCAGAAGACCTAAACAGACATTTCTCCAAAGAAGACAGACAGATGGCCAGTAAACATGAAAAGATGGTTAACGTCACTAATATAGAAATGCAGATTGAAACTACAGTGAGGTATCACCTCACACCAGTCAGAATGGCCATCATCCAGAAATGTGTACAAACAATAAACGCTGGAGAGGAAGTGGAGAAAGGGGAACCCTCTTGCACTTTTGGTGGGAATGTAAATCGATAGAGCCACTATGGAGAACAGTACAGAGAGTCCTTTAAAAAAAACTAGGAATAAAACTACCAGCAATCCCACCACTGGGCATATACCCTGAGAAAACCATAATTGAAAAAGACACATGTACCCCAGTGTTCATCACAGCAGTATTTACAATAGCCAGGACATGGAAGCAACCTAGATGTCCATTGACAGATGAGTGGATAAAAAAGCTTTGGTACATATATACAGTGGAATATTACTCAGCCATGAAAAATAATGCATTTGAGTCAGTTCTGTCTGATGAAGTCGATGGACCTAGAGCCTGAAGTATGTCAGAAAGAGAAAGACAGAGTTTGTATATTAACGCATATATATGGAGTCTAGAAAAAAAGTGCTAATGAAGTATCTGCAGGGGAGGAATGGAGACGTAGACATAGAGAACAGACTTGTGAACACAGTGGGAGAAGGAGAGAGTGGGATGAATGGAGAAAGCATCACCATATATGCACTACCGTGTGTAAAATAGATAACTGGTGAGAAGTTGCTGTATGACACAGGGAGCCCCTCCTGATGCTCTGAGATGATCTCGAGGGGTGGGTGGGACGGGTGGAGAGGAAGGAGGCTCAAGAGGAGAGTGGGATATGTATTATCACGGTTGGTTGTCGTATGGCGGAAACCAACACAACCCTGTGATTTGCCTCCAAGTAACTAAGAAAAATGAAGTCTCTGCCTCCTGAGTCCTGTCGGTGAAGCCAAGTGTGTATGAGCACGTGCAGAGCCCGTTGGCAGGGAGGTGTGCTCTGCCCACAGTCCACTGGGCGAGAGCAGGAGATTCAAACAGGCATCATGTTCTGCTATGTTCTCTTCTCTCCCAGGACGCCGTCCCAGCTCTTTAAGAAGCGGGGAGATAGCTTTCTTTAGCAGAGCACAGGGTCCTGTGAGGAGAGCAGACAGAGGACCTGGGTGTTGGGGGCCAGCTGGCAGTGCCTGCCGAGGGGGACAGATAATTCCTTTCCCTTGGTCTTCCGAAGCTCGGGGGTGGCCCTGAGACCCAGCCTTGGCCAAACCCATTCTGCCCTCCAGGACTCTGATTTTTGAATCTTAGTTCCCTGACCAGGGATTGAACCTGGGCCTTCAGCAGTGAAAGCCTGGATTCCTAAGCCCTGGACCACCAAGGACCTCACCGACGTGACCTCTTGTCTTCGAAGAGACTCAGACTCGCGAAAGACAGTGAGAAAGAAGTCATGGTAACAGCCCGTGCAGCGGGAAGGCAGTGACTGATGTCTGATGATGGAGTCGTGGTGCTGCCCAGGGTGGAGGTCCAGACCAGGTGGTCCCCGCAATAACACCTGGGCTGTGTTTTCAGTCAGGCAGCTGCTGCCGGGGGCTGAGTTTTCTAGTCTTCTCTGCATTTCCAGCTTCTTCTGCAGAACTCATTTGAGACTGGAGCTAGCTAGAGGTGGTTTCTGTTGCTTACAACTGGTACCTTGACACTTTCAGTTTTATCTTGAGTAGGCTGGATAAACAGGGGCTTTTGGAGCCATGTCACTTTCGGATTAAATCCCAGCTCACTCACCTACTAGCTCTCAGGTTCCATTTTCCTCCTCGAGCCTCAGTGTTACGTTTATTTAAATTCTGCTTCTGTGACGACAGCTGAGCCTTCACTGATATTGGGTGTAAAGCAGTGACTGGGAAAGTATCCTGGCCTGAGCTTTTTGATGGACTGTGTATCATTTGGGTAGTGGGTTAACAACCCAGGAGTACTATGAATAGCTCTATGAATAGTACTATGAACGGGCCCCTCTGGGCAGGGAGTGAGAAAGGACTGGAAGCCCTGTGGGGGCTCACTGTTAGCAGGCTGTTGGCAGACCCTGGCCTCTGGCAAAGCACAGTGGTACTTGACAACCAGAGGCTGCTTTCTGAACGGAGGGATGGTGCAGTGCAATTTCTTGGGATCCTGGCAAGTCGAAAGTCTTTGAAGAAAACAGTTAAGCCGCAGCTCACCCTCCAATGAATCTTCCTAGGGTTAATGCCTCCCACTGGGCAGTGGGAGCAGTGATCATCATGAGTGCCCCGGGACCAACTGTTAAATTTCTTTCTCATTCTAGACTTGAGTGTGACAATTCTTATTGCTAACTTAGTACCAGTCCACTCATGAGCAAAAACTATGAACAGGAAGCTTTTAAAGAAGAGAGACAGGTGGCCAATGAAGATAGGAAAAGAGTTCTGCCTTGGTGATAATTAGAGACACGCATGGAAACAAGCACATGCCATTTTTACCTACCAGATTCGTAAAGATTCAAAGGCTGGGTAGAAAGAAAAGACCTAGTGCCAGCAAATGTTGGGCTCGGCTCCACTCCATCTCTGTCAGCCCAGGTTGGCCTGCACATGTGGTCAGGTGCATGCCTTGCCTCTGGATGTATTTGGATCCACTATCGAGCAGGCAGCCTACACACATGGTTCACAACTCAGGAAGTGGGAGCTCTCTGGTGATGCTTGGTCTCTCAGTGTCCCTGCCACCACCTGGGCCCCTCTGCAGGGAATGACTGTCTCCAGGGGCTTCTTTGTGTCCTTTGAGGTGTTCTATACACAGACACGTATTTTTAAACCTACATTGATTTCCCTGCACCTGCTTGGGTCATCGTAGCTAAGGTGTAGTTTTGCCCATTTTGTCTACATTCCTAAGTTCACTAGCAAGAAGCTGTGCTTAGCTTTTCATCAACCTCTGCAACATCCATATTTGTCTCCTTTTTCCTTCTGCTATTGTTGTTTTGTTCCTTTTCTTTTTCCTTAGTAACCTGTGGGTTTTACTGGTCTTTGAAAAAGTGAACTTGTGGGCTTTGTTGTCCTATTTGACTTGTATATCTACTTTCCAGTCCATTGAGTGGTGTAAAATTTTATTCTATCTTCTACTTTCTTGCAGTACAGTCTCTAGTTTTCTTTTTCTCACTTGTTAAGCCTAAACTTAGCTCATTGGTTTTCAGCTTTTCTAACATAAGCATTTAAAGCTGATCCTCAAACAATTTCAGCTGCATTGAGCCAGTTTCAGTGTATCGCATCTCTACTGAAAGTCAGCTTGAAGGGTTTTTTCAAAAATTTCCTCTTATGATTTCTCTTTGACCCACAAATCATTTAGAAATATGTGTGTGTGTGTGTGTGTTTTAATTTCCAAATACATGGCTTTGTGGGTTTTTTCCTAGTTGCTATTTTTAAAAATCCAGTTCTGGCTGAATGGCACCATGCTCCAAGACTGTGATCTCTGGGGCGTCCACCTCATGGCTTGTGGAGAAGTGCAGGACCGGATGAGCATGGGCTGTTGGTGGGGAACAGAAGCCAGAGGAAGCTCGTCTCCTTCATCTCGTCCATTATGAAAGTGTCCTCTCTTCTTACTGTTGTTCTACTTTTGTTCACTACTGGGGAGCATGTGTCACAAAGTCCAGTTTGCTTATTTTACCTTTATTATTTAAGACCAAATTTTAAGCTTTAGAAACTGTTTTGTCTTCCTGGTAAATCAAGCTGTTTGGTGTTACGAAGTGAACCTCTTGGTAATTAGTAGTGCTTTTGCCGTGGCTGTTGCTTCATCTGATAGTAATGGTGCTACACCACCTGTGTTTTCGGTCAGCACAGCTGCATTGAATTTTCCTCCTTTTTGTGTCTTTATGGATTAGATAGATGTAGCTCATGAAAATGGCAAATAGCTGGATTAAAAAAACTTCATTCTGTCTGTTACATCCATTAACATCTGTTTAATTACTAATGAATTTAGATTTGTCTATACCATTTTATTTTGTGCGTTCTGTTTTTCCCACATTTCCTGTTTTTTGTTTTTTTTTTTCCTCCTTTCTTGCCTTCGGCTGGATTAAGTTGGGTTTTTTTTATCATCTTAAGATACACGTAACATAAACTTTACCATCTCCCCATTTGTAAACCGCTGCACCACCATCTCTGCGAATGAGTTTTAGTTGGTGTCAGGCAGTGTACATAGTGCCATACTCTGCTTTCCCCTTTACCATTTAACAACAGAACTTAAGCATCTCTTGTTATGAACTAAAGTGTGTGTGTCCCCACAGATTCGTATGTTGATGCCCTAACCCTCAATGGGAGGATGTTTGGAGTGGGGCCTTTGGGAGGTGACTAGGATTAGATGAGGTCATGAGGCTGGGACCCACTGGGATCAGTGCCTTTATAAGATGAGACACCACAGAGCCCATTCTCTGCCATTTGCCATGAGGTGGACACAGTGAGAAAGCAGCCATCTGCAAACCAGGAAAAGGGCCCTCAGCAAGGAATCTCCCAGAACCTCGATCTTGGACTTCTGCATCCAGAACTGTGAGCAGTAAATTTCTGTTGTTCAAGCCACTCAGTCTGTGGTATTTCACATGGCAGCCTGAGCTGAAATACTTTTGTTAAGAAAAACAGGGAACATCCCTTGCAAGCTCACTTAGATTCCATCACAAATGTAGCAAATCTTTCTCGGCTCCCTGTCCCTTACCTCTGGATGCTTTGCTGCTTCTCCATGTGAGGCTTTCCACAAGAGTAGTTTCTGTTCCTAAGCTTCATGTCCCCCTTGGTCAGGTCCTGGGATCACATCCGCACTGAGTCCTTTCACTCCACACACACACACAAACTGGGGCGGTGGGGGGGGGTGGTTCTAGATCAGCTGCTGTCTGCCTGCCTGACCAGGATCCACTCCTGGAATCTTCCCACTGGGCCCACACTGGGCTGGTCCCTAACCTGTGCTCTCCAAATGAGAACATACCAGGCTCAGCATGTATCTTAGTAGCCTCTCCATGGCCTGTGAAAATTTGCATTTCCTTCTGGCAGCTCTTCGCTGGCAGAAAGGGGCGTTCAACCAGATCATGCCCTTTGGCTCTTGTCTCTTCATCCCCTCCTGCTTCCCTGGGCTCTGTGGCCTTCTCGCCCAGTATCCTATGTGATTATTCAGTTGTCTGTTGCTGCACGTGTCTCCTATCAGGTGAAGCCACTGGGGGTGGGGGCTGCATCTTCTTGCCTACCACAGCCTCCCCTGGCGTCCTTGGGGTGGTATGTGTTCCTCTTCTTGTCTGTGAGTGACCTTCTTGAGTCGTCAGAGCTCTGGGAAGAAGGCAGTTAGCAGCAAGGGATATAGCTCTTTGTTTTACCCCTCGAGCTGAGACATTTCAGTAGATTTTTCTGCATTCCCATACGTACAGAGTCAGTCTTCCTCAGCCTTCAGGTGCACGTGAAACACTGGAACCGGAAACAGCTCGGGTACGCTCAAGTGCCCCAGACTTCTTGTCCCACCAAAGACCCATTTCAGAGGTGTGGTTCTCTCAGCTGGACCAGCTTGGTCGTGGGGAGCTGTGTGTTTGAGCAGAGTAGTCTCTGTGAGTGTAGCCAAGTCTGAGTGTGTCTCTGGGAAAGAAACTGAAGTGGAATTGGGTGTTATCAACACACACCTGTCTCTGTTAGCTCCAGGAAGCTCTGTCTTCCAGAAGAGGGTCCCACGAATCCTAGAGGCGTTTTCAGAGATCTAAAGTTGGCTGAGCAAGTTCTCCGGCACCCAAGTGCTGTTCCATCCCCTCCTGCCTCAGTGGCAGTCACCTCAGGAGCCTCAGGTCACCTGCAGATCAGTCCACAGGTGAACCTTGGGGTTTCAGCTGACATCCCATTAAGTGGCGAGAGAGCACTGAAAATGAGTATGAACGAAATCGAACTTGTTTTTCCTTGTGTGAGAGAAAGGTTCACGGGGTGGGTGTGTGTGTGAGAGAGAGAAAGGCTTACAGGGTGGGTGGGTATGTGTGTGTGTGAGAGAGAGAAAGGCTTACAGGGTATGTGTGTGTGTGTAAGACTCACAGGGTGTGTGTGTGTGTGAGGCTTACAGGGTGTGTGTGTAAGAGAGAGAGCTTACAGGGTGGGTGGATGGGTGGGTGTGTGAGGGAGAGAAAGGCTCACAGTGTGTGTATGTGAAAGAGAGAGAAAGGCTTACAGGGTGTGTGTGTGTGCATATGTAAGGCTCACAGGGTACGTGTGTGTGTGTATAAGGCTCACATGTGTGTGCGTGTGTGTTCATCAGATTTTACTGTGTGTGTGTGTGTGTTTGCTCACAGGGTGTGTGTGTGTAAGGCTCACAGGGTGTGTGTGTGTGTGTGCATGTGTGTGTATGTTCAGCAGATTGGACCACGCAAAGGCACATAGGGTCCTGGCCCTTTTTTCTCCCTTCCCTTCTCCTCATCCCACTGCCCGCCCTCCCACTCCGCCCCCCACTCCAGAAAGAAGGTGGATCGACCAGAAGGCGGGCAGGTGAGACCCCAGGTTGTCCGGTCTCTGTTGTGGTGGAAGGCAGCCCCTGTCCCACCATCTGGGAACGGGCCTTGCCAGCTCTGCTCCGCTCTTTCTCTCTCCCACCTCTCTGCCCTTGCCTCCCTGCCGCCCCGGCCTGGTTCAAGCCTTCCAGCTCTCCCTAACATCTCTCCTGGCCCCACGGGGTCTAGTGTCAGACCTCACTCCACTGCTGGACCCCCAGAGTGGGGCCCCATCCTCTGCTGGCATCATGGCCCCTCATCTGATTCCTGCCTCTTTCAGCCATGTTTTTCCAGCCATGAAGAGCTGCACTTAGCTGCCTGGCCTTTGTCCGAGCTCCCCTGCTGCCCCTCCTCCTCTGCCAGGTGCTCGAAGATGTGAAGACATGCCCCCTTGGGGTCAGATCTCTCCTCTCGAGCTATAGCTTCCTGCAGGTCCCTCCCCGCCGGAGGACAGTGTTGACTGTCTCACCCCGCACACCCTTGGCAGGAAGAGGAGCAGAAGTGTGTCCCCCACAGTCATGAGCCACTCTATGAGGAACATCGGCTGTGATGCTTGAACTCCTTAAGTCCCCATGGCAAGCCTGCTTGCCCTCTGGACACCCCCCTCCATCGAGAACTTGGTGCCAGGCTCACAGGCTTTGTCTGGCTGTTCCCAACCATCTCATCCCACAGATAACTTAAGCAGGCATGTAGTAGGCTCAGATGGTAAAGAAGCTGCCTGCAGTGCAGGAGACCTGGGTTTGATCCCTGGGTCGGGAAGACCCCCTGGAGGAGGGCATGGCAACCCACTTCAATATTCTGGCCTGGAGAATTCCATGGACAGGGGAGCCTGGCGGGCTGTAGTCCACGGGGCTGCCAAGAGTTGGACACGACTGAGTGACTAACAGTAACAGAGGGTCCTCCTGGTGCTTGGCTCCCAACTTTTGATCATCTCCAGTGACCTCAGCCACCCACCACCAAGGTCACAGTCTGCACTTCATCATGTCCCTGGAGATTGCCCCACCCTTGGAGCGCTAGGACACAGCTCCCCTGGTGACAAAGACTTCCTGGAATCTGTCCGTTTTCCCTCCTTTCGTGAATCCTGCCCATCACTGTACAAACGTCTTTTCCAATTTCCCAGCTTCAACAAGCACTCCAGCCTTAGCTTCTTCCCAGTTCTCTGTTCCCTCTTTGCCTAAGCTTTTCATGACTTGTCTACTGAATATTCCCCTTTCCCACCTCCCAGTTTTGCTCCGCCCCTAGTGGATGTTTGCCTTACCTGGGCCAGTGGGGATTCCTCCCAACAAGCTTGTTCTCTCCTGGAATCCTCTTCCTGCATCTCTTCAGGGGTCCCACCCTAACCCTAACTCTCTACTGGTGCAGAGTCACTGGCTTCATTTGGTTTTCTTACTTCACATCTGAGCCGCCCCATCTTAGGAGTTTGATGAGAGACTGTGACTGGAGTCACTGAAAATGCTCTTTGATTCTTTTTCATAGTTGCCCTTTCTGCTTGAACCACGGTTGGTACACTACATCTCATGGTCAAATCTGGCCCACCTCCTGTTTTTGTAAAGAAAATTTTCTTGCAGCCCAGCCCTCCTCCTTCCCGTATGCATTGTCTGAGGCTACTCTCCCACTTCACTGGCAAGTTGAGTGCCTCCTGTAAAGCAAAAAATGCTTGCTGTGTGGCCCTTGGCAGAGAAAAATGCCCTAAGCCCTGCACGGAGGTATGGCCATGTGTCGCTGGCTGGCTCATCAGACCCCACCCCTCCCCAAGGGAGCAGGGCCAGCTCCCCGGCCACAGTGGCTGCTCTGCTGTGGCCAGTGCTGCCCTCTGCAGGGTGGCAGATGCAGTGCTATCTGCCCTGCACCACCTTGGCAGCAGAATTTGGAATATTGTTCCCGGCTAACTAGATTCAAACCTGTTTCTCCCGCCCTCTGGCCCACCTAATAGGCTTTCATTCCCCCCAGTTTTTGTTACTGGGGTAAAATACACTTGAAAAAAAATTACCGTTGAAGTGTAAAGAAAGAAAGAGAAGTCGCTCAGGCATGCCCGACTCTTTGCGACCCCATGGACTGTAGCCTACCAGGCTCCTCTGTCCATGGAATTTTTCAGGCAAGAGTACTGGAGTGGCTGGCCATTTCCTTCTCCAGGGGATTTTCCTGACCCAAGGATCGAACCCAGGTCTCCTGCATTGCAGGCAGATGCTTTACCATCTGAGCCACCATGGAAGCCCCCATTTAAGTGTACAGTTCTGTTGTATTAAGTATATTCATACTGTACAAACATTACCACCTTCCATCTTCCAGGAGCTGTTTAATCCAGTCATGTTCTGCATAAATCAGCTTGAGTTGGTCTCTGTTGCTTACCACCAATAATCTGGACAGATCCACCTGATTGTCTTTCTTCTGCCTCGCTCCTCTTTGTCTCCTTTGCTGACTCTTTCTCCTTGTCACAGGGCCAGATAACGGGAGGGAGATTGTCCACACTCATATCTAAGGGACCCTTACTTGCTCACTGGCCTCTTCAGACCTCCGTGCTGAGGACTACCACATCTCTGTCTCTAGCCTCAAGCCCTCGAAGGTGAAATGCCTCAACATGGAAAACGTAAAATACAGAAGTCAGAGTCCTGGATCTCCAGCACTGCACTGGCACACACATGCCCTCCCCTGATGGCACCTAGACCAACCACAGTGTCCCCTGCTTAGACTCTGCAGTAGCCCCCACAGTAATCAAGGGGGTGACCATGCAGATCCACAGAAGGAGTGCAGTCTGCAGGCCACCCCCAGCTGCCAGCCCCTTTGGGCTTGGCCTTGGCATTTGTCTCAGCTGTGAGAGCTTCCTTACCCAGTCAGGCTGATCCCAGGGCCGTGGGTGGGTGATGGAGGGAGAGGGTACCAAACCCCTGCCCTGCCATCACTGCCCAAGGCTCCAGAAAGCTCTGGAGCCTGCATTGCACTTCAACTTCTTCCCCCGCCCCGGTCTGCTTGCTCTTCCTTCTGTGCATGGGTGTCAGTCCCTAAGAAACATGTAGCATCCCACACTGTGAGTGCACCTGCAGCACCTCGTGTCTCCCTTCCACTCATCCTGCCCCACACTCTGTCTTCCATGAATGACGAGCCTCTTCAGACTGTTCATCTGATCATGTCACTCCTCTGAGAAAACCCTCTGAGGGCTTCTCATCCCTCACAGAATAAAATCTCATCTATTCCTGGACAGGCAGCCTATATCATGCTCAGGGCTTAGAAGAGCCATGCTTGGTTTAATGCTCCACTGCGACCAGCTCCAAAGTCTCCATTTTTGAAGAAGTCCTGCATTCTTATTTGATACTGGGTCCTGCAAACGAGGTAGCCAGGCCTGCCTCATGTTGAGCTCCTTTTCTCTGCCTTGCTCACTTGGCTCCAGCCCATCATTCTTGCGTTTCCTGGAATGTGCCAGATTGTTCCTGGAGTTGGGGCCTTGGCTCTTCCTAGTCCCTAAACCTGGACCCCTCTTTACATGATCCCTTGAGGCCCTGAAGAATTCTTAATCCTTTATGTTCAGGACATTGACCACCATCCCTCTCACTGATGGGTTTTTTTTTTTTTAATTTCTTTTTTTTGGAAGCATGGTGTGTTACTTCAGCCTGCAGATGCAGCTCACCTTTGTCTCAGGTTAGTTCTCTTATATATCTTTGATGGTGTCTATGTGCCATTTGGGGTTCCCTACTGCAGGGACACGAATTATCCTTATGTTGGATTATCTTTGTCTCTCTTCCAATGCTGTTAGCGTCACTCTAATTGCTTTTGCTTTTTATCTCTTTCATCTGCATGCAGTGTTTGTCTGACTGAATTTTCAGCTATGCATATTCTGTTTCTGGCTGTTTTTAAATGTATTTATTAGTTCCGTAATGGTGCATCTTGGTCTGTAATTTGTTTCCCTAGGTTGGGAATTTGCCCTTTCATCTTACTGTGTTTTATCTTCTCATCTTTGAACTCTTATTGAGAACATGTTCTTATAAAATTGTGAGGAATTTCCTTCTCTTCCTTTTGTGTATTTGCTACTTGGTGAAAGTTTGCCTTTCCTGAGCCATCTTCCTCCCTGTCTCTCTTCTCTCTTTTTTTTTAGCTTTTGGCCATAAAATGTTTCTAGAGGTACCATGTGGTTTTTTGTCAACTTGGCTCAGGCTTTGATGGCTCCTTCCAGTTGTTCTGTTGGCTTTGCTACAGAGGGGAGTTCTGACTGTCTCCTCCTGGTCCGCTGGCATGCCCATCTCAGTGCTTTCCCCTCTGGGCTGTCGTGAGCTTGTCTCTTGTGGTCAGAACCAAGTTGCACAACCAGGGGAACTGCAGGCAGGGGGACTCTTCAGCTACATCTGGAGTCACTAGCTTAGGAACAGTGTTCATTGTTTTATGTCACGGCTTGCTCTAGCCCCTTGAAGGACATGCGTGCCATTCCTGGAAGGCGGCACCCCAGGCTCCTGCTGGTTCCCTGAGAGCCGGGTGGCCCCAAGCACAGGTGCCTCCTGCAGGGCTGGCCTGGCCCGCTGGCTACTAGACCTGGGACATACGTGTGCTTGTGCCTGGTTCACACTGTCACCCTGCAGAGACCAGCACACCCCTATAAAGCAATTCTATTCCAATGCAAAAGGAATTTTCAAGAGGGAGAGATGCCTCCCCAGTTCCTCCGTTCCAGCTTAATGGAGGAGAGGTCTCGGGGCTCTCATGAGCTCCCCAAAATGGCTTCCAGGGGTGGAGCAGCCCCGCGGCTATTTTGTTCTCCGGAGCCCTTTCCTCAGCTGCCAGGTTGTGGCATGTGCTGCATGCGACGTTACATCCCTTGCCTTCGCGGAATGAAATCTGCCCTTCTCACTCCTTGCTGTCTGTGTGTTTCCCCATCTTCTCCGGGATCAGGAGAGAGCAGGTCTGTGGGAGGTTGGAAGCCGCCGTTTGGACTGGATGCTCTCATCTGCGGTGACTTGATTGTGTCGTGTGCCTGCTGACGCAGGGTCCCCAGAAGCACGTCCCAGCCCCGCCATCCTCTGTTGTCTTCAGCTCTTCCCAGGTGCGGATTCCAGGCGACTCTCCACCAGCGGGTTAGAAGTCAGTCTTCCATTGTATTTTCTACCCCGTTAGTGCTTGTACACAGGGCCACCGCTGACTTACTGATGTGTGTCTTCTCACTTTTTCTCCGGTCCCCAGAGTTGTTTCAGGGAGCGAGATTGAGTCCCTGCTGGTGACCTACGGAAACTCCGCAGCCTGCTGGCGCCCTTACCCTACAGGCTTCTTGGCTCTTCCATCTGCCATGGGCAGACCGTGCTTTTCAGCCAGCCTGGCTCCAGGTCCCCCTGTTGTGACCTTGAAGATTTCCTTGGGCTCTGCTGGTGGCGGGGGGTGCGGTTCCTGTCCCAGACCCCCCCCCCCCCACCTGGCAGGTCCTTCCTTGGCGTCACTCATGGTGCCTCAGTCATGGGTGTCACCCCTTCTTTTTGTCTTTTGTTGCTCCTTTTCTTCAGCGGCTCCTGTGTCGTCATCAGGAAGCAAGGCTGTTAGACCTGCAGCTGTGGGGTGACCTCCACTAGTGAGAGGAAAACAAATGGTATTGGGAGAAAAACTGCAGCAGGCGAGAGCTGTGGGAGTCTGTTGCTGGGAACCAGAGAGGCAGGCGCGACCTGAGTGTCTGTGCACACGGGCGGTGGGGACCTGAAGCTGGATATTTGGCAAGGGGGCCCCACAGGCCAGCTTTGCCCTGATGAGTGTCCGTCTGTTTGTGGGAGGACTTGACATGAGTAGTCTGCAGCACAAACGTGCACAGGGGCCTGGAGACATGGTGGGAGAGAAGTAGCTAGATGTGAAGGCTGGGAAGAGACAAAGTAACAAAAATGTCAGTCATAAGACTTGAGTTCTGGGTTTCCTCTCATTCTTAGCGCGTTTATCCAGCCCCTCTGCTGGGAACGGTGGGTAGTGAAGCCACCCAGCTTGGCTTTAGTCATGGTCCACAAGTTTACCAGCTTCTCACACAGGACCTGATCCTTCCCACCCCAAGCAAGCCACACCACCTTCCAGAGCTCTCCCCTGGCTCCTGGTATCTCCTCTCTGACAACACTCATCAAAAGCTCTTTAAAAGCTTGTTTGTACCAGGAGAAAGAGAAGAAACGGATGCAGGTAGAAAGCATGTCTTGTTGCCGGAGCGTCCACTATGGAGTGAATTAGGTGGTGACGTGAAACACTCCTCCCTACTCCCAGTGTCCTGGTTGTGACAACTGTGTTCAAAGTTTGCCCCTCCCTGCTGGGCATTCCAGAGTAGAAGCCATTTCTGCCACCCAGCTTTATTCCTATCGAGTTCTAGAACATTTTCATCACCCCTAGAGGAAGCCACATGGAAGACAGCCTGACGTTTCCTCAACAGGTTACACGTGGAATGCCCGTGTGACCCAGAAATTCCACTCTAGGTATAGACCCAAGTGAATCAAAAATATACACCTGTGCAAAAACTTGTACACAAATATCCACAGCAGCTAAAAGGTAGAAGCAACCCGGATGTCTATCAACAGATGAATGGGTGAACACAGCGTGGTGTGTCTATACAGTGGAATGTTATTCAGCATAGAAAGGAAGTTCTAATACATGCCACAACGTGAAAGAACCGTGAACACATTATGCTGAGTGAAAGGAGCCTGTCACAGAAAGCCATATATGATTCCATTTATATGAAAGGTCCAAGCAGATCTATAGAGACATAAAGGAGATTAGTGGTTGCCAGGGGCTTGGGAGTAAAGGGCGCTGGGGAAGTACCTGCTTAGTGGGTGTGAGGTTTCCTCGGTCGGGGGGGCGGGTGACGAAATGTTCTGAAACTAAATAGTGGTGATGCTTGCACAACATTGTGAATGTACTAAGTGCTGCTAATGGTAAATTTTGTATAATGGGTTTTACCACAATTAAAAAAAATTTGATCAAATGCCCTCAGAATATTTAGCCAACAACCTTCAACTTGGCTACATGCCTAGTCATTAAACTTCTTGGACTAAATTCCTTTCTGATTGTCATGGTTACCATGTTCTGGGCTTCGGAGATTTCATTTGGGTCAGCGTGGTCCAGTCCACCATGTGTCCCCATAGGTCCCCACACTCACCTCTTTCTCTTGAATGGGACAGCAGAGCTACTTGGCAGAGCATTGGAAAACCTACCGTAACGATTTAGGGTAATTGGTGAATCGGCTATCATTTTAGTGGGTTCTTAGGAAAATTAAGGTTGAAGTCACATACCATGACATTCACCCATTTAAAGGGTGCAGTGGTATTTAGTACATTTGTAACGTGCATTCTAATGGGAAAGATTGAAGGCAGAAGGAAAAGGGGGTAGCAGAGGATGAGATGGTTAGACAGCATCACCTACTCAATGGACATGAGTTTGAGCAAACTCCGGGGGATAGTGGAGGACAGAGGAGCTTGGCGTGCTGTAGTCCATGGGGTCACAGTCAGGCACGACTTAGGGACTGAACAACAGCAACAAATGTGCAGCCATTGCCTCTATCTAATTTCAGAATATTTGTATCACCCCCCCAAAAAAAATCCCTGTGTTCATTAGGAGTCATTCTCTATTACCTACTACGTCTGGCCCCTGGCAGTGAATATCCTACTTGCAGTCTCTGGATTTTCCTATTTCTGGATATTTCATATACATGAAATCTCATAATATTTGTTCTTTTGTGTCTGGCTTACCTCACTTAGCATTAACAGCTTCAGTTCATGATCCATCCATACTGTACCAGGTGTCAGAGTTTCCTTCTTTTTTTTTTCCTTTTGGCCACCATGGGGCTTGTGGAATCTTTGTTTCCTGAGCAGGGATTGAACTCTGGCTCTTGGCAGTCAGAGCCACTAGTCCTAAGCACTTGACCAGTAGGGAATTCTCGAGTTTCCTTCTTTTTAAAGCTGAATGACATTCCATCATATGGACGGACAACATTTTGTTTCTGCATTTTTATCTGTCCATGGACACTTGGGGTGCTTCTTGGGACCTTCTGGCTGCTGTGATGTGTGCTGTTAGGAACATTGTCATCCACGGACTCTTGTTTGAGTCCCCGTTCTCAACTCTTTGGGGTCCATACCTTGGAGTGGAATCTCTGGGTCATGTGGGAACTCCACATTTATCTTTTTGAGGAACTGCCTGACTATTCTCCACAGTGGCAGTGTTTTCTCAAACTTGCTTATCTTTCCCACATGTGGTGGTCTCGTGCTGTGACAATGAGACTTATCATATGGCACTGACTGCCTTCATTTGGGGAGGGTTCTATCTTTGGGTAGCACAAACTGTGTTTTGTACAGCTTTTCAAAGCATAGTTTCTTGCATCTTCTAAAAACTGGGGTATTAAAAATACACTGAGTTCAGAACAGGGCCACTAAACTTTAGGTCCCACTGCTGAAGCCTTCAAGCAGAACCTCGTCCCTCCTCCTGCTCCACAGAAACCCCTGAGACCATCTTGCAGTGCCAGTTTGATTGCTCTCAGATCTTTAAAGGGGCAAAAGTTGGCGATTCACAGCGCTGATGCCTTGATGATTCGTGCAGAGAAGCCTCCTGGATCCTGAGATGCTGCAGCTCGTACTGGAGGGAGAAAGAATTGGAAGCCCCAAGGAGTGACTCTTCAAGACAGAAGCAGCCTCTGCCTGGAGGCCTGTTCTCACCTCGGATCCCAGACTTTTGACATGGGGAAGTAGCCACCCCCTTGTCCTTCTGGTTTGTGGCTTCGTAGTGATGCTTGGGCTCCTGAACGGACTCCACTGGGTGGCTGACTGGAAATGAAAGGTGCTGAGACACGCATCTCCCGAGATGGGGCTGACGCAAGCGTGACTGAAATTAGGAAATGTCAGGATGTCACTGGGGCCCTGGAAGTGTCCTAGAGCTCACTCTGGGGGGAGCCTGATTCCACTTCAAGGGAAGAATACCTTTTCAGCTGCAGCCTTCACCTGGCTTTGTGGTCTGTCTGTCTTTAATCTGAAATCCTTGGGGGTTGAGTAGTCCCACCTAAGTGGCCGTGGTCTGATCAGTGCAGGTGCCTGATGTCAGTGATTGCACCCCTGGAATTCACAGGAGCCATGGATCCAAAGAGTGCCTGGTACTGTGTCCCAAGGCTGCCTCCCGCATGATTACTGGAGGTTCCTTTCGTTAGGAAAATACAGTCAGTTCTCGCCATCAGACCCCTTGGGATACAGTGATTTGGACTGAAGTCAGGATTCCTGCAACTCTTTTTCCTTTGCTAGATCAAAGCAAGGATTTGATCTAATGTTTTTTTGTTTCACCGGCATAATTAGCAAATGATTTCATTTACACAAGAGCCTCCTCTCAGTCTTTGTAGACGTTTAAGATTTGTGTAGCCCTTATGCTTCAGTGTGATACGTGTATTTCCTCCCCAAATCATGTGTTCTGCTAATCACACATTGAAAAACAGAAGTTATTATGGGAAAAACTGGATTGGGGTAGACCATGAGAAACCTGTGTGATTTGGTAATCAGAGTTCACAAAACCAGTAACCATTATGGTTAAAGGAGCACCAGGGCTCACTGAAGGCTCTGTTGGCATTTGCAAGTGGCATCAACATCAGCTAACTGGTTTTTGCCATGACCCCCAGATTGGTGCCTCCTTCCCTGCATTGCACAGGTTAGTTTTTCCGTTGATATTAAAAGCTGGGTCCTGGGCAAGGCTGCCTTTGGCAGTGATTTTTTTTTTAAACACAGGGAAACATGTCAACACTTTTTCTTTCACACTTGTAGCTGTACCATCTAGAGCATAATGCTATTGAAAACGTTGTGGTGCTTTGAGCCACTAAAAAAGGCACTTCTGCAAGGTTTCCAGTCTTTTCTCTTAATATATTCACGTGAAGTGAAGGCATCTTCTTTAATTGTGAGACAGCTTGGGTGAAATAGCTTCGAAATCTTGGTGTCAGGCAGCACAATTTCCAGTCATGTTGCCGTCACCTCCACCTCTGCGGACATGCTGCCCCTGCTCCCTGGGCAGGCACGCCATCACCCTCCTGAGGCCTGAAGGCTGATTCTGCTCCAAGCATCCATCTGGGGCAGTTGGAGCCCTCGAGGACTTCAGCATCACCTCCCTGGCTGCCTTCAGATTAGTGAGCCAGTCCAGGCTGGCGTGGCGCTCCTGGGTGGCCCATGTCTTCAGTCACCGGCCCTTTTTCTGCCCAAGCCGCAGCCCATTCTGAAGAGTCCATGCCCGCTGCTACGTGGGATGCCCCTCTGTTTCCAGGCCTTTCCTCGTGGCCTCAGGAGGCACTGCTGTCACTGCTTTTCCCTGTCCCCAGCTCTTCTGCTGGCCGGCCGCGGGGCACCTGCCAGAGTCCTAACTGAACAGGACTCCCTTCCTCCCTTCCCAGCCTCTTTAGCCTACGTATTCCTTAGTCTCTGGCCAGTTTGTGCATATTGGTCAACCTTTGTAAGCACTGTCTTCTATAGCATCTTCTGGAAGTCGTTCAGTCCAGCAGTTTTGGTAGTTTAAACCAGAGGAGTCTGCAGGTCTCTCTGCCTCACTTCGGGGAGCCGATCCATGGACCTGCACCCCAAGCATGACCATCCTCTGTGGCCACACACTCTCTGTCGCTGTAGGTATCACTCTTGGCTTTCCTGGGCCCTTGGTGGCTACTCCGGCACCCTCTCCTGCCAATCGCAGGTCCCAGGCGCCCATAGTGAGCATGTCCTGGCTGCCTCTTTGAAGCTGATGGCCAGGGGGGGTCATCGTCCCTTGGCACACGGTTCCTGAGTAGGGGGACGACAGGAAAGAGGACATATGTGCTGTCTGGGGCACTGCAGGGAGCAGGAAAGGCCTCTCAGAAGTCGAGAGCCAGGGTGACACACGGGGCTTACCCCGACTCATTCATTCCTCCAGGAAGGGGCGTCCCAGTGGTGGCAGGATAGAGCTGTTGCTGGGGTCACCCAGGCCCACCTAGTCTGCCTTGCCTGGAGCACTCATCATCAGCCCTGAAGACCTGCTGTGTCTGGCCTGCCTCTGGCCTGGGACAGAGGACAGGGTCACCTTTGGCTACCTCCCCTCATCTGCTCCCCCAAACGGGGAGCACTTGAAGCCTAGAGAGTGAGTCTGGTTCTACCCTGGCCTCCCCGCCCCGAACTGAGGCTGGCTCTGGGCAAGGGCCATCGATGAGCACGTGTCATCTCAGACATGACCTCAGACAGGTGACCTTGTCTGGTTATCTCTGCTTTTCTTTTGACCTATAACACTGAAGAGTTGATCAGGTGGATACCCGCAAGTCTCAAATGGATGAACTTAAGAGCTAGGTGCTCAGTTCTCACGGTCCTCTCCAGGGCGGTGTGTATGCACGTGCACATGCACACAGAGATACAGTCTGATGAAAGGGGGAATGAAAAGAGGACTGTTTGGTTTCTTTGAAACTGTGTTTTAACAAATCCCATAACCCTCATGCTGGGGGGGCCTCAAGTATTTGTCTGGCCTCCCTCCTTCAGGTTACCCTGCCACCGAGCAGGCAGCTGAGCCAGGAGTAACTCACTTGGATTACCTGTTTGGCACCCTTTTTGCCTTCACTTTGCACCCAGCAGAATGGCTTCGAGGCTTCTTTGTGGACTTTTATTTGTTTTCAGTAGCGGTCAGAAAATCTAAGTACCAAACCACCTCTGTGCCTGTCAGTCCACAGAATTGAAAATCACCATATTTTCTTAGTGGCTTCAAGTAATTTCAATTTGAAAGAGCCAGGACGTCATAGATAGTTAAAGGCTGTCTTATTCCCATCTTTGGTGCTATTAAAAACTCATTTTTCGAACACTTAGAAACACGTGAAAGGGCAGATTTTACGTTATGTCTATGTGATCGTAATAAAAATCTTTCAAAGCCCACACAATTCGTTTAGGCCAAGTCACAGTCTGGGCACAGGGGTCTCCCCACTTGGTAGCTGAAGAATTCTCTCCTCCCCTCCTTAAGCTTCTTTTTAGTTGTTCCTTTGTGTTGAAGTGGAGACAGCTTATAATGCGGTGTTAGCTGCTCCTGCAGTTCCTCCTTGCGGGGCTGGCTGTTGCTCCACCCTGCTGCTGGCCCAGGTTTCCCCGTCCTCAGTTGGTGGCACTTGTCCCCATACTGGCCAGCTGTGTTGCTCCACCTCCTGGTCACGTCCCGAGTCCCCACCAGCCTCACCTGGGACCGTGCCTCGAGAGCCCCTGGAGCGGTCTGCCCTGCCCTGGGCATCGCCCCCTGAGGAATTGCCATCCCCTGCCCTAGATCATCAAAGTGACGCTGCTGCAGGGCTGCTGTGTCATGGAATTTAGCAGGCCTCAGAGTCCCCCAGGCCACCTGCTGCTCTCTGGGGTCTCCCGCAGGCTACTCTCCACACAGCAGCTGGAGGAATCCCATCACACCCAGAATCAAACCCGACACAGCTCCATGACCTCCCCTTGAGGCCTCCCTGCTGCCCAGAACCTTCTTCCCCATAAGACCCTTGAGACCCTCCCTCACTTTCTGTCTTTCCCTCCCTCCCCCCCACCCCGACATCACCAAGCAGGTTCTTTTCTTAGCTGAAATCTAAGCAGTTCATGCTTTTGGACCTTCACTTTCCCCAGCACAGGCTGCCCTAGGACCTGAGCCAGCCTGCTTCCCCTCCATGGATGCTAGACGTGTTCTAGTCTCTTCCGTTCTGTCTTCATTTTCTTTTTGGTTATGTAAACTTTTACATGATTCAGAAAATGAAATTCTGGTCCACAAACCTGGCGAGTTTGGGCCCTGTGCCAGTCCTCACCTCAGTCCTGCCTACCCCATGCCGGACCAGTTCCGTGCATTTCTGCCCTCTGCTTCCTAAAGTCTCCTCCATTTCTCCCCTGGAGGGTGGCCTACCGTGGACCGTGAGCCCTCACAGTGGTTCCTGGGGGTCCCACCCCGGGGTTCAGGCTTCCTGGCTCTCCGTAGTGTGCACATGTCAGTGTTGGCCCAGTAGGTCTCGGGCGGTGGCTGTCTGACTTGGCCGCAGTCTTGGGCCAGTGGAAAGAATGTTATCGCCAATTGCATTATGCTCAAATGCAGAATGTTGTTTTGTGTTTCCGTGGGTATGTCTTCCTGGTAAATTTCCAGAAGGGCTGGCCCTAGATGGCATTGACACCCTTGCTGGTACCTAAGGGGCATTCCTGGGGCACGTGGTTCATGCTAAAGCTCATCGTAGTTACAGTATCCGCAAACGCACATGAGGGCTCTGAAGAAGCCAGACTTGGCTATCGGGGCTACGTTTTGCTGTGGCCTGGGACTGTCTGAGTTTCCGACACAGAGCTAAGCCTAAGCTCACCCTCGAGCTCTGCTAGAGACAGCCAGGATAGGTCGGAGGGCAGGGTGTGCTCTTTCCACGCCCTGTCTCCTCAGGCCCAACCTATGAGTTCCTGGTGCGAGCTCACCTCTGGGGACTGAGCCATGTCATTCGAGTCTTAAGGCCAGGGCAGACCATGGTGCCTTGGTGGTGGTCTTCAGGACATGGCCAGCAAGGGAAGTCACTTGGGGTGGGCTGTTGTGAGCCACACGGATCCGGGGGCTCTGAGGATGAGATCTGGAATACAGATGAGTCTGGCTTTTTTCCAGAATGAGCTTCTAAGAGAGGGCTTTGCAGGTGACTGGCTGTGAGCCCACAGTTCTGGTTTCTGGGCCTCCCTGGCCCAGGTGATGCTCTTGCCCTGTTGGCCCAGCCAAGACAGCAGCATGGCCAGACTGATCCTGGAGTCTGGAGCCTCACAGTAACCATTGTCCAAGGAGATGAGGAGGCCCTACCAGGCGGGACCCACACATAGAGGAGGAGCTGGTCTGTCAGCATGGAGGAATGGGGATGCACCCGCCCTGGAATCAGGCACGTCCCAGTGCCAAAGCCTCGCATTGTCAGGAGAGTCTGGTGAGAAAGACTCCCCCAGCAGGGAACTGCTCCTCTTCTTACGTGAGAACCCTGGGCAGCAGTGTCTGGTTGCCCCATCCCACTGTTTAGACAATGCCTTTGTGACTCTTCTCTGTCTAGGGTGTTGGTACCCACCTTGGCTGTCAAGATGAGGAGACTGAGGCACGGGACGTTGAAGTCAGTTGTGCAGATCCATGTTTGGAAATGGCAAAAAGTCATGATTTGGGCTCGGTGTGGCTTACTCCAAATCTGCAGATTTTTCCTCAGCACTGCACTCAGCACCACCTCCCCAGGGGCAGTGTTGGGCTCTTCCCATCATCAAGGTGTACTGTGCGGTTTTCATTGAACACCCGTTTGAGAAAACCCCAAACACAAAAGCTTAGAGTAACACTCAGGCTAGGCCCTGGGAAAGAGGAGCCCCCTCCTTTTTGGTGAGTAGGTCCCTCTCCAACAGGCGAGAGAGTCTCTCGTCATCCGTCCAACCCAGAGGCCCTAGCTCATAACACTGAGAAGCCATCTGGGCAAGCCTGCTAGGGATGGGCCTCAGGGTGTAGGGTGCTGTGGGCCGTCACTGTCAGCAGCCCCGGGCTCTCAAGTCATCTGTAAAGGGGAAGGGCATTTCGATCTGGGGGACACTGGCAGGACAGCCCCTCTCCTGGGGCACTGCCCGTGTCTGGGCACCCCAGACCTGCTGGCGCCCACTTTTTTCTGCACACCAGTTTGTTCCCTGTGATAATGACATCCTTGTTTAACACTTCAGGGAAGAAAAGTCCGAAGAGCAGGATCTCCAGGGCCTGAAGGACAAACCTTTGAAGTTCAAAAAGGTGAAGAAGGATAAGAAAGAAGACAAGGAGGGCAAGCATGAGCCCCTGCAGCCAGCAGCCCACCACTCTGCCGAGCCCGCAGAGGCCGGCAAAGCAGAGACCTCAGAAGGGTCAGGCTCGGCCCCAGCCGTGCCAGAAGCTTCTGCGTCCCCCAAGCAGCGGCGCTCCATCATTCGCGACCGGGGCCCCATGTACGATGACCCCACTCTGCCTGAAGGTTGGACCCGAAAGCTTAAGCAAAGGAAATCTGGCCGCTCCGCTGGGAAGTATGATGTGTACTTGATCAAGTAAGTGGGGTGATTCCTGTCTCTCCAGAGCAGGGAAGGCTAGTGGTGGGGGAGTGGGGGAATAGTCAGGGACTACCGCTAAGAAACTGATGGGGACCCCTTGGAGTGTTAGCTCCTTGCAGCTCATGGATCAAGAAAGTGTGTGTGCGTAACCCCACTTCGAGTCTGGTCTTGAGTAGTGACCACTGCTGGTGGGGTGCGACCAGGTATGCTTGGAATGACCACCTGGGGAGGTCACTGCCCTGAGGGAGATGTCCATCAGGGCCTTATCTGGAGGAAGAATAGCACTGGGGATGCAGAGTTTCACCACACATACTCTGCTGTTGGTTTCCCAGCAGGGGGGCTGTCCTCAGAACCTGGGAACCTCTTCTTTGTGGGAGAGTCCTTCTGTGCCAATACTTCATGAGCCCTGAGAAATACGAATTCGTAGGGTTCAGTCTGTTGTATGAGGCATGCTGGGAAAGGGGGGCTGTCTGATACAGCCTAGAGAGAGCCCCAGATGGGCTCGGAGTGCCTTTCTCACTGTCCCTCTGGCCTTTGTCCAGCTGTGGGCTGGTGGTCCAGTGTTACCTGTTGAAACAGAGTCACTGACGAGTGTGACTACGTTCATTTCACTTGTCCCCCTTAGATGACTCCAGACAGGTTAGCCATTTTCAAAAGTCACTCATAGACAGTCTCATTTAATTCCAGTAACTCAGATAAAGGTGAGCAAAGCATCATCCTACTGGCGAATGAGGAAACTGATTCCTGGAGAGTTCAGTCCGGCAGGTAGACAGGGTCCCCGGGCCAGACCCCTTTGGGGGGCTGAGGAGTGCAACTCCCGGGGGCATCCAGATAACAGCAGGCCACACAGGCACCTATGGCCATCAGGTGACCTGGTTGCTTCCTGTGTAAGTGGGACCACAGCTCCCTAGTTTTAGCTCACATCAGCTTCTCTTAAGTGTCCTTCTTGGTGAGCTGTATCATCAGGCATGTCAGTTGCAGAATACCTCCCGTCAGAGGGTTCACCACCCACCTTCTCCTGTGCTCCACCTCCAGTATTGCTCTGGAAGCTTCTAACCATTCTTTGTGTGTCTCCGCTTGTTCCCACAGTCCCCAGGGAAAAGCCTTTCGCTCTAAAGTGGAGTTGATTGCATACTTCGAAAAGGTAGGCGACACCTCCCTGGACCCTAATGATTTTGACTTCACGGTAACCGGGAGAGGGAGCCCCTCCCGGCGAGAGCAGAAACCACCTAAGAAGCCCAAATCTCCCAAAGCTCCAGGAACTGGCAGAGGTCGGGGACGCCCCAAAGGGAGTGGCACCACGAGACCCAAGGCAGCCGCGTCAGAGGGCGTACAGGTGAAAAGGGTTCTGGAGAAAAGTCCTGGCAAGCTGCTCGTCAAGATGCCTTTCCAAGCTGCACCGGGCAGCAAGGCGGAAGGGGGTGGGGCCACCACTTCGGCCCAGGTCATGGTCATCAAGCGCCCTGGCCGGAAGCGAAAAGCAGAGGCCGACCCCCAGGCCATTCCTAAGAAACGAGGCCGAAAGCCGGGCAGTGTGGTTGCCGCTGCTGCCGCCGAGGCCAAAAAGAAAGCCGTGAAGGAGTCGTCCATCCGGTCCGTGCAGGAGACCGTGCTCCCCATCAAGAAGCGCAAGACCCGGGAGACGGTGAGCATTGAGGTCAAGGAGGTGGTGAAGCCCCTGCTGGTGTCCACGCTCGGCGAGAAGAGCGGGAAGGGACTGAAGACCTGCAAGAGCCCAGGGCGGAAAAGCAAGGAGAGCAGCCCCAAGGGGCGCAGCGGCAGCGCCTCCTCGCCCCCCAAGAAGGAGCACCACCACCACCACCACCATGCAGAGCCCCCGAAGGCCCCCGCGCCACTGCTCCTGCCCCCGCCCCCACCCCCGCCTGAGCCCCAGAGCTCCGAGGACCCCGCCAGCCCCCCCGAGCCCCAGGACTTGAGCAGCAGCGTCTGCAAAGAGGAGAAGATGCCGAGAGCAGGCTCGCTGGAGAGCGACGGCTGCCCCAAGGAGCCTGCTAAGACTCAGCCCACGCTCGCCACCGCGGCCCCGGCCACAGAAAAGTACAAACACCGAGGGGAGGGAGAGCGCAAAGACATTGTCTCATCCTCCATGCCAAGGCCAAACAGAGAGGAGCCTGTGGACAGCCGGACGCCCGTGACCGAGAGAGTTAGCTGACTTTACGCAGAGCGGATTGCAAAGCAAACCAACAAGAATAAAGGCAGCTGTTGTCTCTTCTCCTTATGGGTAGGGCTCTGACAAAGCTTCCCGATTAACTGAAATAAAAAATATTTTTTTTTCTTTCAGTAAACTTAGAGTTTCGTGGCTTCAGGGTGGGAGTAGTTGGAGCATTGGGGATGTTTTTTTCTTATCGACAAGCACAGTCAGGTTGAAGACCTAACCAGGGCCAGAAGTAGCTTTGCACTTTTCTAAACTAGGCTCCTTCAACAAGGCTTGCTGCAGATACTACTGACCAGACAAGCTGTTGCCCAGGCTTCTTAGGGTGTGCCTGCACCTCCCTCCCACCCAGTCCCCCCACGTGGTCACTAGGGACAGAGAGCGCTTGAGAAGACACTCCTGGTTTGGGGGCCATCGGTACCCCAGTCTCAGCTCTCCTTCCCCTCCCACCCCATCCGGCCTCGAGCTCCCCCCAACCCCCCACCCCCCTTACGCCCACCCATGTCAGGACCAGGAGGTCCGAGGCAAGAGAGACAGTTGGATCCTTTGGAGATGGTGGAGACGGCCAGTGGCTCCAGCCCGTGTGATCCCACCCATGGGGGCACACAGACGGCTCCCTGCCAGCCCCAATCCCAAATCGACCAAGACATTTCACAGGATGGGGATGTAGCATCTGTCGGCCCCGGTTCTGGCCCGGCTAGGAGGGAGGCATCCTTTGAGCCCCCCTGGGTGTCGACTGGCCTGCGCCGGAGGTGACATTGGCCCAGGGCCGGCCTCCAGCAGGTAGCGCTAAACAGAGGCCACCAAGGCCACGGGCCAAGGCCCCGGCAGGCTGGCCCAGGCTGCAGCCGGCGGAGTGCCGCGGGCCAGGTGGAGGGCATCCCTGGCTGCTCAGAGCAGTTGTGCCCACTAGTTCGAGCGTTAGTAGATGGGGCCAGGGGCCAGGGGGAAGGCAGGGGAAATGTTCTTCCAAAACTTTTCCAATTCTCAACTCCTTTAGGGACAGCTTAGAACTATTTGCACTATTGAGTCTTCATGTTCCCACTTAAAAACAAACCTGCTCTGCGAGCAAGCTAGCGGGCTTGACTTGGTGACCCTTTGTCCCTCAGGCCACTAGACGTGACGGTGTTGACAACTACCTGGATCTGTATATACCTGCGCTTGTTTTCAAGTGGGCTCAGCACATAGGGTTCCCACGAAGCTCCGAAACTCTAAGTGTTTGCTGCAATTTATAAGGACTTCCTGATTGGTTTCTCTCCTCTCCTTTGGTTTCTGTCTCCTTTCATTTCAGCCTTTTCATTTCTCCCCCTCCTCCCTCGTCCTCACTGCTCCCTTCTGTTCCAGGCAGCCGCAGTGCCCAACTGTACCCCGAGCCGACACTGGTCAGCTCAGGCCCCCAGAACTCCCCCTACCCTTGGCCTTCCTGCCGTCCGCCTCAGCCCCCGCTCCCACCCATTTCTGAGCCCTGAGGAAGCCCCAGACTCTGCTGAGTTCCCCCAGCTCTAGTACCCCAGCCTCTCTGAGGGGCACGGGAGAGGCAGGATCTTGCTCTCCCAGGACTCCCCTCCTTTGGTCAGACCCTGGATCCCAGGTCTCCTCAGCCTTCCCACTCAACGGTAGTGGGTAGGAGAAGTGGACCCAGATTGGGACTGCAGAGCCAAGGGCAGCACAGAGACTCGCTGTGGCCTGCCAGTGTCACAGAGTGGCCAAGCCCTGACCTTGGCCTATGCAGGACCCGGCTAGGGTGGGGTAGTCGGGCCGGGCAGCAGGCAGAACGAGTCCAGATACCCCCCTGACACTCCTCTGAGCAGGAGTTCTTCTCTGCTGGGCCCCGAGTGGGCTTCACTTGCTGGAGGCTGTGGGGGGTGGCTGGTACCTCATGCTTTTCCGCATCAGCACCAGGGCTGTGGTGTTGGGGCACTGAGGCTTGGGCTTGTTGCGGGGTGTTCATTGGTCAGTTTCAATTCGAGACCCTGTGCTTTTACCCTCTGTTCAGGAAGTCCTTATCTAGCTGCATATCTTCATCATATTGGTATATCCTTTTCTGTGTTTACAGAGATGTCTCTTATATCTAAATCTGTCCAACTGAGAAGTACCTTATCAAAGTAGCAAACGAGACAGCAGTCTTATGCTTCCAGAAACACCCACAAGCACGTCCCACGTGAGCTGCTGCCATGAACTGTCAAGTGCGTGTTGTCTCGTGTATTTTAGTTACTATCCCCCAGCTTTTCTCACTGCGGTGTAACCATGAAGGAGTGAAACATCTTAGAAACCATCTAGCACTTCCTTGCCAGTCCTTTAGTGATCAGGACCCCTAGTTGACAGTTCCAATCAGTAGCTTCAGAAAAAAAATGAAACCGTGTTTCTCTCTCGCAGAACGGTTAGAAGCAAGGGAGTTTGCCCTGTTCTGTTTGTGGAGTAGTAGCTGCCCTTTCTAGCATTTTTGTATCTGTTTCTTGATGCTGCAAAAGCAAGTCCCCCAACCAAACCCACTCTGCTGTCCACCCGCTGGGCTTCACTTCTGAGTCCTCCCCCAGGAAGGGATGGGAGTTGGAAGAGGGGGCGTGTCTGTCAGGTTCCCTCTTTCCTCCAAGGACAAAAGGCTCCTGGCACTCTCAGAGGACCCCTGTCCACATGAGCCCACTGTCCAGCCCGTTTGTCATGGAGGTACCATCCGGTTTGCTGGGTCAGGTTTTGAGGCATTAATTACACTGAATCCATAAAACGGGGCTCCTGGGAATGGTCTCCAAAGCTGACCTCCCCAGCAGCTTGGCACCATCTGCTCCTGGGCCAGGGAGAGCTGGGCCTGCCATGCCCCCCGCTTTGACCTGTAACAGTTGATTCTGGGGCTGACTGATGGTGGTGGTCGAGAACACCGAATCTCAAGTGGCATTTCCTTTCTGCCCAGCCTGACCTACAGGCCCCTCGCTCCCCAGCTCCCACCCCTAGAGTTTCAAGGCTGCAGGTTGCACCTTAGGGTTTTCTCCCCCTTTCATCCACATTCCCTCTCCCCCAGATACAGACATTAGGAGCGAGTCACCTTTGGGCAGGGGTGCTGAAGGTCCTATACCACTTCTGTCCTGGAGACAGGTGGACAGAAGGTTGGAGGGCAGGCTTAGCCTTGGAACTCTCACCAGCTGTGTCTGGCCCAGTTGGGGAGTGTGATGTTGATTCTGTGTGTACTTGAACACCGTGAAGATTCAGGGGGCATCCCTTAGGGACTGTGTCCAGAAGGCAGGAATTGATAAGACAGCTTTCAGATACCTGAGGGGCTAGGTCCGTACGTTGGGTCTCCCTGCCCTGTGCCTGTCACTCAGCTCTCCTAACCCATGTTGTTGCTGGCGTTGACACCACAGTGAGGCGGGGCCCCTGGGCCATGGCAGGGTCCAGTACACGTCCCTTCTGCACCGTAATCCTTATCGAAAGGCACAGGAGACCCCCAGAAATGCCCTGCTCCCCCCGCCACTCCCCTCAGCTCCCTGGACGGTGGAAGCCGCAGTGGTGGCCCGGGCATGTCGGCCACAGCCAGCACCTGACTTCTCTCCTGAGCCCCCGTGCCGGTGCTAGTAACAGTCTGCTCAGCGGTGGTATGCCATCTTAGAGGCCACGAGCAGTGGCGATGGGACTCGGAACAGCACCAGGTTGTTACCTGCCTCCCTGCCTGTCATTGCCGTGACAGCCATCATGAAGGAGGGTGCTTAATAGCCACAAGAACGCCGCCATCTTTGGTGGGAGAGGAGTTGGCTTAGCTGACAGGACGTCTGGATTTGAAGTGACTTCTAACAAAGCAGCATGAGCCCAGGAGGGAACAGAGGGTGTAAAGGGAAGCCACCAGGTATGGCAGCCCGGATCTCGTGGCGCCTGGCAGCTGAGCTCTGTACCCCTCTCCCGAGCGTTCCTGCCAGGCCCGACAGGGCTAGGGGAGGTCACAGGCATCAGCCCTAGCTTGGTGCATCCATCTCTAGTGGGGTCATGGCCCCAAATTGTTTTCCTGATGCAAGTTGCCCATGTGGGTGGCCCAGACCATCCAGACCTCGGGGAAGTGAGCTCTCTCTAGAACCTTGTGGGTGTCAGCCTACCGACCCCCTGAGTACTGGCCAGTGCCCAGGGAGGGCTGGGGCACAGGCATGTTGCCAGGCTCATAGTGGAACCTCTGCTCTCGAGCCCGACAGCCCTGCCACGTTGCGTTCCAGCTCTCAGTTGCTCTCTGCAAGGGCCCCATCTCAGCGCTCTGTGCGTGAACCTGTCTACCGGAGGGGTTTGTTGAGTCTCAGTTTTTGCTTTTTTCTCTTTTTGAAATGGTATCAATCTTTAGAAAACATAGCAGAATTGTTAGAGCTCTCTAGGATACTGCCTCACCCAGGGTCTAAAGTTCCATGTTCAAGGGGGAAAAAAGGGAACATTGAAGCCCCTTGTCAACATTGCAGAAGGAAGACTTTGAAATCTTGAGCAGGAAACTACATCTTGATGTTTCTGAGTGAATAAGAGCAAGCTTTCGCCAAAAAAAGGCTGGTCTAAGAGGACTTGGAGCCTGGCCTGCTGTGTGGTCAGTGCTGCAGGTGAAGGGGAATCCAGCCTGAAACTGCTGGGTCTGCGCCTTGGGGCCCTTGGGTCACTGGAAAATCTGTCTCTCTCTCTGTTTCTCTGTCTCTCGGGTAGTGGTCCCTGCAGGGAGACCTGCCTGTCGCGAAGCTACAGGAGCCCAGCTCCAGGTGGGAAGGGGGGTGCTCAGCAGGGAATTGTGAAGGCGCGCAATCTCCTCGCTACCTGATTGACCTGTTCCTTCCTCCTCTGTCATCTCCAGTGAGCCTACCCCAAATGCCGAGGTGTCAGGAAGAATTGGTTCGAATTAGGGCCCAGGCCACTAAGCAGGAGAGGGTGATGTCTCCTCCACAGCGTCTGCCCACGGTGCGGCCTGCCCCCGAGGACAGTCCCTGGCTCTGCCCTCCTTGGGGCCTGGGGCTGAGGGAGGGCAGGGGAGAGGACCCTCATGGAAGGGGCTCCAGCTGGGGGTTTCCAAACATTGGGGAAACTTGCCTTGGCTCTGCCAGCCGCCCCCTCGGTCATCTGTCTCCTCGATTCCTGCTCAGCGGTGAGGGGAAAAGGCCACAAGGTTTGGCTCCTGCCCAGTGGTAGTCCCTCTCCCCAAAGTGTCTGTGTGTCAAGTGACAAAGCTGTTCTTCCTGGTGACCCTGATTATATCCAGTATCTTCTAGACTATACGCATAGACCTGCTTGGTCTTTTCTCTCCTGGGCGTTTGTTTTGCTCTTTAGTTTTGCTTTTCCCTCTCCTGTCCCTTTTATTTAAATACACCAACTAGACACACAAAGCAGTTGAATTTTTATATATATATATCTGTATATTGCACAGTTATAAACTCATTTTGCTTGTGGCTACACACACACGTGCACACACACACACACACACAGACCTGTTAAAATTATACCTGTTGCTTAATTACAATATTTCTGATAACCATAGCATAGGACAAGGGAAAATTTTTAAAAACCAAAAAAAAAAAAAAAAAGAAAAAAAAACACAAACGAAGAAAAAACAACAACAAAAAAACAAACCGACAAATCCGTCTGCTGGTCACTCATGTCCAAGCAGAGCCGTGGTCTTTCCTCGCTTCTTTCAAGGGCTTCCCAGTGCCGAGCGAAGGAGGCAGCTCCTGGGTTTCGCACTGTTTCTCCCGAGCTTGTGAGAGAGGCCCCAGGGCGCTGGCATAGGCAGGACAGTTCGTTTCAGTGGGTGGATGCAAGCGTGCTCCCTGGCTCTGGCGAAGCCCAGGATGTAGTTGACACTGCCTGGTCCCCTTTGATCTCTGGGTGGGGCAGCTGGCATTCATGGGGGTGGCCTGCCCCCCCCCCGACACCCTCCAGTGACCCAGTCAGAGTGATGGTGTGCAGACAGGCAGCAAACCTCCCCACTGGTAGGGCCCCTCTCTGCCAAGTCCGGGGACCACAGGGGAGACGGAAGGCCGTGTCTTGATTCAGAAAGTGTGAGCCATACCAGATAGAACATCAGGGACCCCAGAACCACATGTGTGGTCCAGCGGGTCCCTTCCATGAGGTAGCGAAGACTCCAGAAACGTTCCTTCCTCTTCCCCCCACCCCATCCTACGAGTAATTGCATTTGCTTTTGTAATTCTTACTGAGCAATATCTGCTAGAGAGTTTAGCTGTAAGTTCTTTTTGATCATTTTTTAAGTAAGTAAAAACACCAAAAAAAATAATAATAATATCCAGAAACTTGTTCTTCCAAAGCAGAGAGCATTATAATCACCAGGGCCAAAAGCTTCCCTCCCCGCATCATTACTTCTGAGGCCTGCGTCCAAAAGAAACCTGTAGAGGCCCTTCAGGTGGCCAGGCACCCCTCAGGCCCCCGGGAGGACCTGGGCCTGGGGGCTGGGCCCCACCTTTGGTTCAGTATTAGTGGTGGGTCCCTGCCTCTTCTCCCACCCAGCCTGGGCCGGGGGGTCAGAGGAAGCTGCTGCAACCGCTGCTGTCCAGCCTCTTGCAGATGGGTGTTGGCGCATGTCCAGTTCTGCCCGAGATCTGAAGGCAGCACCGAGTTAGCCTCAGCCGGTGACCTCTCGCCTGGCCTGCCCCAGGCAGCAGGGCCCGCCCGGTGCACTGTTCCTGGGTTGCTGGACGGTGGCGTGGCAAAGGCTTGCAGAACTCAAAACCTGCTCCTTCCCTTGCTCCCAAGGCCTCCTTTTCCGTTTGAGTTGTCACTGCTTCAATCAATAACAGCCGCTTCAGAGTCAGTAGTTGATGAATATATGACCAAATATCACCAGGACTGTTACTCGGTGTGCCGAGCCCGCTCCTCGTGCGGGGCTCCTGTACCCGGACACTGTACCGTGTGCTGTGTTTGCGCTCCTCCCCTCCTCCGCCCTCCCCTCGTCTCTCTGGGGTTGTTTCTGTTTGGGTTTGGTTTGGTTTTGAGTTCTCCTTTTGTGTTCCAAACATGAGCTTCTCTCTACTGGTCCTCTTAACTGTGGTGTTGAGGCTTCTATTTGTGTAATTTTCGGTGGGTGAAAGGAATTTTGCGAAGTAAATCTCTTCTGTGTTTGAACTGAAGTCTGTATTGTAACCATGTTTAAAGTAATTGTTCCAGAGACAAATGCTTCTAGACACCTTTTCTTTACCAACAAAAGAATTTGGAGGGAGGGGATGGTAACCAGGAGAGGGGCTGTCCTCTTGCCCCAGGAGGGGGAGAGCCAAAGACAGGACCCCCTGCCCAGATCAGCCAGAAGCCACCCAAAGAAGTGACACCTAGAGCTGACAAATCGAATGGCTGACGTGCTGCAATTTGTGAAGTCAGAGCAAAACCAGGTTTTGGTCCACTCCCAGATTAGTAGCATCAGGATTATTTTTTTTAAGGACGGACAAGGTTGACATTCCTGCAAGGAGAGCCAGGAGGGGTGTGAGCAGAGCCAGCCACACCTCGGCGGGAGGAGGTCAGGGTGGGCTTGCGGGGCAAGGCTTGGCCAGAAGTTGGGCGTCTCCCTGGAGACCTCCACTGTGGCCACAGGTCAGGTGTGTGTGGACAGGGCATTTTGATTCAGGGGGGGCATTACCGTTCGGGGTACCATCATCAAATCCACCCCGCCCCACAGTGCACGACACTAACATAACCTCTGGATTCCCCACTTTCCCAGATGAGGAGATGATGGCAGGGTGGCGGGGGCCGCACACCCTTGGCTGTCATCTGATCCCCAGCAAAATTTGGATGTGAGAAACCACCCCCCTTCTTGTTTCATGGCAAAACCCGATCCTCTTCAGAGTAGCCGTTACCTCCCAGACACTGTTGAGGACTGACGGAACAGGGGTGGCCACGTGCTCCCTTAGCGCCCGGGGGCCCCCCCTCTTCGAGGACAGTGCTGACCATTCAGGCATGGGGCTTAGGAGCGAGAAGAACCAAGCAGGGTCACCGCCCTCTCCTGAGTCGCAGGGACCCTGGTCTCCCTGTGCAGAGGGAGCTGGCTCCAGCCCAGGAGGAAAAGGGCTGGAAAAGTGTGTGTGGGGTGCGGGGAGTCACCCAAGACAGACTTGGCTGGAGATGATCTCCTAAAGCCCTCTATCGCATTCACCTTCAGTTTTTGTGTTTTGGGACAATTACTTTAGAAAACTTAAGTAGGTTGTTTTAAAAACAAAAAAAATATTGATTGCTTTTTTGTAGTGTTCAAAAAAAGGTTCTTTGTGTATAGCCAAATGACTGAAAGCACTGATATATTTAAAAACAAAAGGCAATTTATTAAGGAAATTTGTACCATTTCAGTAAACCTGTCTGAATGTACCTGTATACGTTTCAAAAACACCCCCCACTGAATCCCTGTAACCTATTTATTATATAAAGAGTTTGCCTTATAAATTTACATAAAAATGTCCGTTTGTGTCTTTTGTTGTAAAACCAAGTGATTTTTTCATAAGGTTCTTTTACTATTTGAAAAGATGGGCAGCACGCAGTTTTATTTTATTTTTGTAAGTTTTTTAATACGTGTGAAAGCCAAGAATACTCAGCATGCCTTTCTAAGTGACGCGTTCGCACCTTTTGTTGGGAAGTACTGTATCCTGTGCTGTTAGCATTCTCGATAAATCTCTCTGTGAAAGTGACTCCAGGTCTGGGCTTTCATTATCAAGACAGCTCCCAGGACAGCAAGGTGGGGCACTTCCTGGGAACACACAGAAGCCAGCCGCTTTTTGGGCACCCTGGGGAGGACAGGGCACTGGCCAGCACCCCACACTGGCCTGCCTTTGGGGTCCACCTGCCCAGAGGGGAGCTTTGAGCCGGCAGGCGGGAAGGGCCTTCTGCAGAGCAGCACAGCTTCCCTGTCCCAGAGGGCCAGGGCAGCATCCTGGCTGTCCCTGATGGGCTGCAGGGCTTTTGGAAACCCCCCAGCTCTGACTCCTCCGGTGCCTCTTGCCTGAGACCCTCCCAAGGTCTCTGCTGATCTGATCCTGGCCCGAAGGACACGCTGTGTGCCCCCCCCCCCATTCCCAGGCTTCCAATGAGGTGGAGCGCTCTCTGGAGCTCGTGGTTCCCCTACAGCCGTCCTCCATCAGGCTGCCGATGGCTTGGAGGTGACAAGAACTGCTCAGAGTTCAGCATCACAGGCACATGTATGTGAACACAGCTACTTGGAGGTGCACTCGAGCGTCCTGGCCTTAAATGGTAAAACAGAGGGTTGACATTCATGGTGTGTGTGTATCCTGAGCATCCCTGAGGTGCCAGGGCTGTCCCAGGAGCTGCAGTCCAGCAGAATTGGAAGTGGGACCAAGTCCTGGTTCACTTATTGTGTGTGTGCCCACTAGTTCCCTCCTCAGCTTGGGAGTCTCAGTAAGAGCTGTCCCTGTCGGAAGCCACTGGGGCTCAGGGCGTGGCTGGCCTCCTCTTGGGGAGTGGCTGCAGCTTCTGGGAAGAGGCTGCCATGGAGGTGTGTCTCGGGCTGACCTGTTTTCTGCAAACCACTCTTGAAGTCTCTGGATGGACAGCCTGCGGGCAGGGAGGGTGGCAGCCCTCAGGGGTCAGGATCAAGTGGACAAGGGGGTGGCTAGCGAAGACCTGCCTTTCAAACTGGCATCCAGCTGGAAAAAACAGAAGAGGAAGGTGCCCTGGCTGCTTGACGGGGGGCGGGGAGGGGTGTCGGGGAAGCAGATGAGTGCTGAGGCTGAAGAAGGACGCGCCAGGGGACGCCAGGCCATCTTCCAGCTACCTGAGTATCTGCTGGACGGAGCTGCAAGTGCAAACCCGTGAGGGTGGGAGCCCTGGCACATTCTCGGAACCCCAAGGAGTTGTGGCTGGGTTAAGGCTGCCGCTGAGTGCCAAGAGCGAGACAGGTGGGCACAAAAGGGCCACGTGGTGACAACGGTCAGAAGCCGTGCTGAAAAGCTGCGATCCCTCCGAGGGCTTCAGGAACCCCGGGAAGGTCTTAAGCAGGAAAACTGGTGTGAGTGCTTTGTGCCTAAGGAAGACCCCTGAGCCGAGAGGAGGCAGGGAAGCATGTTCGTCTAGGTTCATCTAGGTCAGAGCCCGGTGGGGAAGAGAGGAACTCCGGAGAAGTTTAGAGAGATGACAGTTTCCTTGTGGCTGCTACTGCTACTGCAAATGATGGAGGCATGATGGAGGCATGCCGGAGGCCTGTGGGGAGATGCCAGACAGGCCAAGTATGGCGTTCTGTGAGCTTCAGAGAAAGGGGTGGGAGCCGCCAGAGCCCGCCATCCTCATGCATGCCAAGAGGGAGGAGGGCAGCCGGAGCAAAGGTCTGTCTCTAAGAGAAGTAAACACGTTTTCTGTGCTAGTGGAAGGAGAGAGCGAAGAAGCAAAGAGGGCAGATGCTGCAAAGACCTAACCACCGCTGGAGCAGGTTCCCAGAGGGCCAAGAAAAGATGGGATCCAGGACCCAGGAGGTGGGTGGAGATGCTGCGAGCTTCCAGATCTTTCTTCCTGCCCCCAGTCTCACAAGTCAGCTGCAGGGAGTCGGCAGGGAGCCCTGGTGTGACCCACATCTAACCCTGTCCCGCCTGGATGTCTTGACCCCTCTCCACCGCTTTCCCCACGAAACGGAAACCTAAAGAGGACTGGCCAGTGGCTCTCCGAAGCCCTGCTTCTAGCCCATTCTGGAAGGCCTTCGCTGTGCCCATCGTCCCTGGGGCCGAGAAACATTCTCCGGCAGCCCTCGGAGCCCTCCTCCCGCTCCGGGAAGCTCACCCGTCCGCCTAGCCGGGCCCTGGGTGCTGCCCTGGGAAGCGTGACCGCGCGCGGCGCCCCCTTGTGGCCGGGGCTGGCGGTGGCGGCGGCGGGCGAGCTGGCAGCGGCCCCGGGTACCGCCCCTTCCGGCCCGCCGGGCGTCGCACGAGGCCGCCTTAAAGGGGAAGTGAGTCAGTGTTTGCGGACCCGGCCGGCCGAGGCCCGCGCCCGCCGCGGCCCGGAGAGGCCCCGGCCCGGCGGCGGTGGCCATGGCCGGGGGGCCGGGCCCGGGAGACCCTGCGGTCCCCGGCGCCCAGCACTTCTTGTACGAGGTGCCGCCCTGGGTCATGTGCCGCTTCTACAAAGTGATGGACGCCCTGGAGCCCGCCGACTGGTGCCAGTTCGGTGGGTGGCCGCAGGCCGGCAGGGGCGGGGCGGGTCGGGCCGGGGAGCCGCGCGGGGACCCGGGCGCCGCGGCCTGACGTCCCCTGCCCCGCAGCCGCCCTGATCGTCCGCGACCAGACCGAGCTGCGGCTGTGCGAGCGCTCCGGGCAGCGCACAGCCAGCGTCCTGTGGCCGTGGATCAACCGCAACGCCCGCGTGGCCGATCTCGTGCGCATCCTCACGCACCTGCAGCTGCTGCGGGCGCGGGACATCATCACTGCTTGTGAGCGTGGCCCCGGGGACCCCTGGGACCCCCAGGACCCTGGGCCAGGGGCCACCCAGGGCTTACCCCAGAGCTCCTCCCTCCAGCCTGGGCCTAACGTCCTTTCCTTCCCCGGCCTCCCAGGGCACCCTCCCGCCCCTCTTCTGCCCCCCAGCACCACCTCCCCGACACCCAGCAGCATCTCCGCACCCTCCGAGGCTGCGGCTCCCGGCCACCGGAAGTTGCCGTCTCTGGCCTCCACCCTCCTCTCCCCAGGTAAGACAGCCCGGGTTGGGGTGGTTCGTGGGGGTTGGCC
Organism: Cervus canadensis; assembly: GCF_019320065.1. Lineage (NCBI taxonomy): Eukaryota > Metazoa > Chordata > Mammalia > Artiodactyla > Cervidae > Cervus > Cervus canadensis. Next base: position 142,797,232 of record NC_057419.1, on the reverse strand, counting down.
TGATGAACCTCAGGAAAGGACCCCCTTGCTCCTGGCCACACCAGTAGATCCTGCCACTGGCCTCTGCCTGCCTCTGACTGGTGTCTTTACGAAGCTTTTCCAGGCTCTCAGACTCACTCTGACTCTGAGCTCTGTCCTCGACCAAGCCCAGCTGCCCACCAGCCACCATTGCCATCTCCAGCCCCCTCATCTACCAAGGTAGGTGGGTCCTGCCCCCCACCCAGAGGTTTGATGCCAGCAAGCAGTGACAAAGCCGCCTTTGGTCCCCTAGGCCACCCCAGGCAGCCCAGCAAGGGTGGGCTGAGGCAGAGGGGAAGACACGGGACCTCACCTGATACAGGGTCTCTTCCCACAGCCCAGCCCGGAGAGCCCCGTGTCCCTCCTGCCAGGGGCCCCCTCCTCTTCATTCTGCTGGCCCCTCCATGAGATTTGCCAGGGCACACACGACTTCTCAGAGGAGCTCAAGATTGGGGAAGGTGGCTTTGGCTGTGTGTACCGGGCAGTGATGAGGAACACTGTCTATGCTGTGAAGAGGCTCAAGGAGGTGTGTGGAGCATCCTCGCCAGGGCCCTCAATGGCTGTTCCCAGACTCGGGCTTTTGTAGTCCTCCCCCACCCCCTTTGCGACCCCACAGGGTTCCTTCAGCCCTCTGATTTTGCAGTCCAGGGCCCCCAGCCCCGTGCTCCTTCTGGGCCCAGAACAGGTGGCAGGGGGGGTGGCTGTGAAGTCTGGGCTACAGGTGTCTCACACTGCCAGTCCCCCCTGCCTCATTCTCCCCGAGGGCTGCAGGAGGCCGACCTGGAGTGGACCACAGTGAAGCAGAGCTTCCAGACCGAAGTGCAGCAGCTGTCGCGGTGAGCCTGCGGGCAGGAGCAGGGCCCTGCCAGGACCGCATGTCTGGGGACCTGGCTCCCCCTTGGTCTGCAGCCTGCCAGGCCCAGGCGAGCCGGGGAACCTGGTTAGGGACCGTCCGCACCCCACACCCCACCCTGAGATGGCCGGATGGAAGGCGTGCTGGATGCTGGGAGCAGAGCGCTGAGACCCCACTGTTTCAAGTAGGTTTCGTCACCCCAACATCGTGGACTTTGCCGGCTACTGTGCTCAGAGTGGCTTCTACTGCCTTGTCTATGGCTTCCTGCCCAATGGCTCCCTGGAAGACCGCCTCCACGTCCAGGTAAGCCTTGCCCGGCCTGGCCTGGCACACTGTGTCACGCTTGGCACCTGGTCTGAGTGGGACACAAGGCCAGGGCCCTTGGCCTCGGTGAGCGGGGCCTCTCTGTGCTCGGAAGCCGAGCTCACGGGGCCTCTGAAAGGGGCCCTGTCTGCTCCCCTGGGCAAGCAGTGTAGCGGAAGGGTCTTGGTGGCATCGCCCAAAGGGCAAGAGGCAACAGACAGTCACTGGGCCCCATCTAGAGAGGCACCCACAGGATGCAAGGGCTGACCAAGCCCAGGACAGGAGCATCTCTGACCTGACACTTCAGCACTCAGGGGAAGCATGGATAGGCATCAAAGACAGTGGCTCCGCAGTCTCCCCTTTCTTCCTTGTGCCCCTCCAGACACAGGCCTGGCCCCCTCTCTCCTGGCCTCAGCGACTGGACATCCTTCTGGGCACGGCCCGGGCAATTCAGTTCTTACATCAAGATAGCCCCAGCCTCATCCATGGAGATGTCAAGAGGTGAGGCGAGGACACGGCTAGCCCCTGGGGGCCTTTGAGGTTGGCAGGAGCCCTATGGCAAGGGGTGATGCTCCCACACCTCCCACCAGCAGGGACCGGGGGTGCCTGCTGCCTGGTCCCTGGGAGCCTGGCCCGAGCGATCCCCGTGAGGACAGGGGACGTCAGGGCTGGGGTCTGCGGGTCACTGAGCATCCAGTGTGGGCCAGGGGTGGACTCGGAGGCCAAGGATGGGCCCCACTGGTGAACAGGGCCTCAACTGCAGGATGGGGCTCTGGGGGCCACTTGCTCAAAGCCTCAAGGGGCCAGAACACCACAAGCATGGGCCATGATCCGCCACTGAGGTGCACGTCGGTAGCTCTGGTCTGATTGTCTCAGGACCTGGCAGGGGGCAGTAGGTGCAGGGGTGATGAGTCACAGAGAGGGCTAGGGCCAGGCTGACACCACTGCCTTCTGTCCCCAAGTTCCAATGTCCTTCTGGATGAGAGACTGATGCCCAAGCTGGGGGACTTCGGCCTGGCCCGTCTCAGCCGGTTTGCTGGGGCCAACCCTGGCCAGAGCAGTAGCGTGGCCCGGACTCGGACGGTGCGCGGCACCCTGGCCTACCTGCCCGAGGAGTACGTGAAGACCGGGAGGCTGGCCGTGGACACCGACACCTTCAGCTTCGGCGTGGTGAGCTGCAGGGCCCTCGGATGGTCTGGGGGTGGGGGACCGTGGCCCCCAGAGAATCCCCCAGCAGGCCTGACCAGCTTCAGCTCCTGGGACCCATCCTCCCCAGCTCGGGCGCCCTACGCAGTTTCACACCTTCATGTCTGTTGTTTTCCATTCCTCTGCTCCCTGTGGGCCCTCCAGACCCCCCAAGCTTGAGTCCCGTGAGCGGGTTCTCAGTGGCCCCAGTCTGCAGCCTGCTCTCTCTGCAGGTGCTGCTGGAGACCCTGGCTGGCCAGAGGGCTGTGAGGATGCATGGCTCCCAGCCCAAGTATCTGGTGAGCCTCCTCCCGAGGCAGGTGGGGAGGGAGAGAGGGAGGGTGGAACAATCCGGAACGCGGGGCCCCGCAGGAGCCAGTCCGGCCGCTGCTGACTCATCGTTCAGAGTAGGCAGGGCCCCAGACAGCTGTATCTGCCTGGCCGGGGACAAACCTGTGTCCCCGGCAGGTGCCATGGGCCCTTCCAGACCCCACCTGGGTTGAGGGGGGTCAGAGAGGGTGGGGTGCAGCCTGATCACAGTGGAAAGCAGAATCAAGGGACCTGGGAGAGGCAATGGTTGGGAATCGGACCATGTCCCCCCTCACCCCAGACACCTTCCCTGGGTTTTGGGGGGCAGGTCTGCTCCTCCACGGACTGACCCAGAGCCCAAAATCCAGCTCCTCTCTGCTTAGTCAGCAGGATCCTTCACACTGTATAAGCCAGTGTGTTGCCCAGGCTCGGGGCTGTTTCTGTCCATTCCCGGGTCTCGGAGGGGCCTGCGCCAGAACTGGGCACCGACTAGATCGTCACTCAGGCCCATTGTCAGCACTGCTGTGGGGCAGCATGCCAGACCCCACAGGGTCCCTGCCACGGCTTCTCTGGGCAACCACCAAAAATGCTCTTTCAGAACTGTGAGGAGGTGGCAGAACCCCTTTACCCCCGCCATGCTTGGGGTGAAGGCCCAGGCCCTTGACGTGGTTGCCAGCTTTCTGTCTGTCTTCCAGACCTGGCGGCTCCAAGGTCCTTTGCCTGAGAGGCCACTCCCTCTGACCCCAGGGTCTGCTCCTGGTCCTTCCTGTCTGGTCCTGTCCCCCCAATCTCCCTGCACCCCGCCCTCTCTGGCTAGTTGTTATCTTTTGATCAGAGCCCGAGTGTCACTTGCTTGGCCCCCCCCCATCGAAACCCCCAGAGGGGCCTCCCTGCTGTGGTTTCCCCTGGTTTTCAAGGTATATCAATGTCTCTCCTCTCTCAGGAAGTCAGCTCTGTGAAAGCCAGCCCAGGTGCTGGGCGTGTGGCTGGATCCCAGGGTCCCAGGTCAGCTCTGAGCATATGCAGACGAGGGCCAGGGGATGGCAGTGCAAGGCACGGCCCACAGGGGTCAGATTCACGTTGCATGTCCCACAGAAAGACTTGGTTGAAGAGGAGGCCGAGGAGGCCGGGGTGACCCTGAAGGGCACCCAGACCGCAGTCCAAGGCGGGCCGGCTGCAGACACATGGGCCGCCCCAGTTGCTGCCCAGATCTACAAGAAGCACCTGGACCCCAGGCCGGGGCCGTGCCCACCAGAGCTGGGCCTGGCCCTGGGCCAGCTAGCTTGCTGCTGCCTGCACCGCCGGGCCAAGAGGAGACCCCCAATGACCCAGGTAGTCCTGTGAGCTGGGGGTACGGGAAGTGCTTGAGATGCCAGTCTCCACATGTTGCTCGCCTGCCCTTTGTTTCGGCTTGAGTCCCCGCTGAACCCGGCCAGGTACAGAGAGGGAGGCGATTGGCTTTTTACTGCGCCCCCTTCTGGGTGCCTGGCGCCACTGCATCTGCCTTTTTTGTGTCCCTTCCACCTGTCTCTCTTTTTTTTTTAATTTATTTATTTATTTTAATTGGAGGCTAATTACTTAACAATATTGTGATGGTTTTTGTCATACATTCACATGAATCAGCCGTGGGTGTACATGTGTTCCCCATCCTGAACCCCCCCCATGTCCCTCCCCATCCCATCCCTTATTTGTCTCTCTTGAGAAAAGAAAGAAGCATCATGGAGGGCATCAGGGCAACGAGGTTTGCTTTCTCGAGGACAAAGAGAAGCCGCTGTCAGTCCTTAGCTTTAGTGGCGATGATTCTCTTCTCTGGCCCCGACCTGGAGCTGCCCTGCGGTTCCGCCACCCTCTGCGAGGACTTGGACAGGGCCACTCACCCTGAGAGCCCCGGTCCCTCCCTGCAGGTGTACCAGACACTGGAGGAGCTGCAGGTGGCGGTGGCAGGGCCATGCCTGGAGCCGGAGGCTGCCAGCCACAGCCCTCCTTCCCCGCAAGAGAACTCCTACATGTCCACCAGCAGGAGCGCCCTGAGCCGTGCCAGCCCCCGGCAGCCCCTGGTGGCACCCTCGGGGGCCCAGGCCCAGGCTACAGACTGGCCGCAAAAAGGTGCCAACCAACCCGTGGAGAGTGACGAGAGTGTGTCTGACCTCTCCGCTGCCCTGCACTCCTGGCATCTGAGCCCCAGCTGCCCTGCGGGCCCAGGGGCCCCCAGCTGGGTGCCAGCACCCCTCGGGCAGGCTGCCCGCACCCAAGGAGGTGCTGCCCGAGAGTCAAGCTGGGGGAGCGGCCCGGGTCTCCAGCCCACAGCTGTGGAAGGTACCAGCAGGGGGACCAAAGGCCTCCTTTCCGGGCAAACCCTCCCCACCCCAGCCTTCTGGGCAGAGAGACCCAGGACCCACCGTGAAGCTCTGTCTGTGCTTAGAAAGTTGCAGGCTGCTGTCTTGGGTTGGGCTGCTCACCTGACCCAGGAAGGTCCACAGAAGGACCATCCTGGGCCATCTCATCTCGCTGTGCCATGCCCCCAGCTGATTGAGGACAGACCAGGAGCAAGGCAGGCCCAGTCCACAACTGGACTCCAGGCCTTGCCCATAGACAGACAGAGCGCTCAGGACCTCTGTCCTTCGGGAGGGCAGGGAGGGAGCTAGGCTGGGGATGGGGAAGTCTCGCGAGGCCAGCAGTGAGTATCAGCAGGAAGTTCCCAGAGGCTCAGAGGGTCCTCTCTCCACCCCAGGGCCCCTCCTGGGCAGCTCCACGTCCTCACAGCCCCCGCAGATTGTGATCAATCCAGCGCGACGGAAGATGCTGCAGAAGTTGGCGTTGTACGAGGATGGAGTCCTAGACAGCCTGCAGCTGCTCTCGTCCAGCTCTCTCCCAGGTAGCCCCCGAGAATGGTGGCCTTTGAGAAATCATGTGCTCTGGGCACAGCCCAGTCCTGTCCTGTCCCACCTCTCTGTCCTTCCAACACTCCCCCTCCCCGTAGTCCAGGATTGCCAGCCCTGCCTGTGCTTCCGAAACATATGAAGCCCCCGCTGGGCAGGTTCCATTCAAAGAAGTGCTGCTGAGGAATGGAAACCACTAAGTCCAGAGAGCGCCCCGGGAACAAGGGGGTAGGGCAGCCCCACTGTTGGCTAACTGACTGGCATTTCCTACCCACTGTGCAGACTCGGGCCGGGACCTGCGGGACAGGCAGGGGCCCGAAGAGAGAGACGAGTTTCGGAGCTGAACCGCCCGCCTGGGCCGATCCCCAAACCTGGAAGTCCAAGTTCTCATGGTCAGAAGTTCTCACGGCCCTCAACCCCTTGACGGCCTGCGGGCATTGGGGGTAGGGGAGCTCCATCCGCCTGGAGGAGGGCGCGTGGTGGCCCTGGCACTCTTGGGGCCGGGCTTGGAGCCCCCTGCCCTGAGTAGGGCAGGGATATCTCTATGACCTGCCCTCGGTCCAGCATCTGCAGAAGCGGAAGGCCACTGGCTCTGGAGGGGCCAAGGAGGAGTCAGGAGTGGGCACTGCCAGTTGGGCAGGGCATCTGTAGCCCAGGGCTACAGGGTACAGAGCCGTCGAGGCGGGGCCCCTCCCAGCCTTGTAACTGGGAAACACAGAGGTGTGGCTGGCCCGTGGTTCAGTCCACAAGCTGGAAGCGGGGGTTCCAAGAGGCCCCGGGGAGTCCTGCAGCACCTCTCGCCAGGCCAGTGTCTGCAGGCTGCCCCAGGGGGGCAGAAGCTGGCCTACCACCCAGGCCACCTCTCAGTGCTGCAGACGGTCACCGAGCCAGGCCGGGCTCTCCAGACCACAAGCTCCGCCCCAGGCACAGCTTGTGGCAGAGGGGTCATGCTCCGCCCCCCTCCAGATTTGGCTTGGCACACACCATGTGTCACCCAGACTGTGAGAAGCCCCAAGAAGGCAGGAAGTTGGGAGCCAGGCAGAGAGGAAGGAAAAAGACAAGGGGACTCCGAGTTTTCGGAGCAAGTCAGGGTTTTTGTCACTGAGTGTCTCTGAGAGCAGCCCAGGGCTGTAGCAGAGGCTCCAGATGCTTCTGTGTCTGCAGTCATGAGTCACACTACAGGCCCCACATAAGCGAGGCATTGGTGGAGTCCAAGTTCTCCTGGAGTAATAAAAGCTTACCCTTCCATCTCTGGCTGTACTCATAGACTTTGTGGCAAAGCCCTGAGCTTGTCCAGGGCCTTTCTTCTCAGGGTTGACTGTCCAAACCCAGACACCAGTCTCCCACCCCATCCCCAAATCCTCTGCAGGTACTTGCTTCCTCTCCCAGTAAGCCGCCATGCTGGTAACAGGTCACACAACACTACTACCCAGCAGTACTTTCACAGGTTGTTAAATTTCCCCCTATGTTACACATTTTTATTGTAAATGGCATCTTTGTTTCCTTTTCTAACTGCTCCTTACTTTTGTATAGAAGCACAATTGAGTTCTGTCCATTGGCTTTACCTTCTGTGACCTTGCTTCAATTTACACATTAACTCTAATAGTTGTTTGGTAAATACTGTGGGATGGCTTATGCACACAACCATCTCATGTGCAAATAAAGACTGTTTCACCTCTTCCTTTCCATTCTGTATGCTGTTTAGCTCTTGTTCTTTTTTTCATTTCTTTCTTTCTTTATTTTTTTGTTTGGCTACACCGTGTAGCTTGTGGGATCTTAGTTCCCTGACCAGGGATTAAACCCAGGCCCACGGCAGTGAAAGCGCAGAATCCTAAACACTGACCCACCAGGGAATTCCCTTTGTTCTTTTTTTTTTTTTTCCCTTTGTTCTTTTTCTTACCCTGTTACACTAGCTAGGGCTTCTGGTCCGGTATTGAATAGAAGTGGTGAAAGGGGACATCCTTGCCTTGTTCTCAGTATTAGGTGCAAAGTGTTATATTTCACCGTGAAGCATGATGCTACCAATAGAATTGTCATAGGTGTATTTTGTCAATGTAGTAAATCCCATAAGTTGATTTTCTAATATTAAACCAATTTTATATTCCTTAGATAAAAACAGCACTTGGTCATGATGTTACCCTTTTATATATTGCTAAATTCTATTTGCTAATACTGTTTGAGAATTTTTGCATCTGTTCATGAGGGATACTGATCTGTAGTTGTCTTGTAATATCTTTAC